>NW_026293231.1:0-132799 GCF_026419915.1 Harpia harpyja | reverse complement strand
ATGGTGTCTTCCCTAACATTTCTCCTCTCTTAAGCCCTTTTATATTTTCTGATTTTTTAGGTGGAGCTTGAGTGACTCTAGTCCTACATACCTTTCCTTTGATTGGTATAAAGTTCTCTTGCTTTGCTTTTAAAGGTGTACGCTAGAGAAAATTCAGAGCGCATGCTCAGTGGGGGGGCGGTCGCACCTTGGAAGTGGGTACCTTTGGGGATGGAGGTGTGTTTTGGTGTTGTAATGAGCAAAGTTCACCCAAAGGGCCTGCTGTTGCGTGTCAGTACCCCAGAAGTGGGCACGTGTGATATAAACCAGAAGCGTAGGGCGTTAGCTCGACAGAACCCCCGTTCTTTTACCTCCTTGCTCCAGTGGATTCAATGCAGGGACCAACCGTTCTCCTTCCGATGGTTCCGGTTGCCTACCCCTGCGATCACAGAGCCTGGCCGCTGCGTCTCGGCTCCGCTCCGCCCTCCGTGTTACTTTTCAGAGTCAGCACACCAAGCTCCCCTGGTGTTGCTGACATCTAAAGTTGCAGGTTATGATGTCGCTTAGGGAACTACCATGGAACCGATTCTTTACGTGTGCGCTGCGTTCCTCCCTGGAGGTTCACCTTCCCTGGAGGGGCGGCGGGGGGCGTGTGTCATGCCGACAAGTCACCTCCAGCAATCATTCCACAGGCTGTGGCTGTGCCCAGGAGGCCCGGGGGTCTCTGCCTGCCCTTGGTGGCCATGCCCTGGGCCCAGCTGCTGGGTGTCCCTGACGCCTGCTCTGCCACTCGGCTCCCAAGGCCAAGCCTGGTGCTGTTCCTCTTCTCTCGGGCCATGGCAGAAACCAAGCGTGCAGCGCAGAGACCGCCCCTATTAGCCGTCCCCTCTCTGCGCCAGAGCTAAAGCCTATGCGGCCCCGCAGCCAGGAGGAGCGGGGACTTGATGTGGCTGGACACAAGCCCTTTTCCTGGGGAGAAAGGGGGGGTGATGTTGGCAGCTGCAGCCTGGAGGCAAGCCAAAGTGTACCCAGAGCCCTAGGCTGGGATGGTGGGTGCCAACAGCCCGCCACGGAAGTAAGCCAGGCTTTGAGAAACAAGTGCGCGGCGGTGAGCCTGGTGTGGTGGAAGGAAAGGTTGGTGGTATTCAGACCTGGACCATTTGGATCCGTGACCAAAGCCCAGCCAGGCAAACGGCAGCTCTTCCAAACTGTCAAAATAGCCCATTGCTGCTGTCGCCGTCACATCCCCTTGTCCCACTGAAACCAAGCTGCGCAGCCTCTCTATTAAACGCCCCCGTTGGCCGTGTTTATACGGGATACAAAACGCGCTTCAGCCACGGGGTAAAAGCTTCAGAGCTCCTTTGTGACTTGAAGCTTTCCGAGAGTTCTTTGCCTACCTCGGTTTGTGGGAAGATGTTCGGGTCTTGCCTCAAGCCCTGGCAAGTCTCCTTTTCCTTTAGGATTTAGTATTTTGAGTACTGAGAGATTGAGAGAGGTACTCTCCTTGCCATTTTGTGCGTTGGTGCCAAAATTGATCTGTACCTTCAGACTATGTAAATAAGGGCATTTATGCCACAGACATTCCTTTGGTTGTGGTGATGCCAGAGGTGAAAGACGGGGGTTTGGTTCCCTCTGCAGGAACTCTGCAGAGATGCAGAGAGCACGCATGGTTTCCTCACCATTCCCTTACCAGCGCACCAAGGGACATTTGCTGCTGCACTGTCAGGGGAGGTTTGGACTTGACGTGAGGAGACATTTCTTTCCCAAGAGGGTGGTCACACCCTGAAACAGGCTTCCTGGAGAGGTGGTGGATGCCCCATGCCTGTCAGTGTTGAAGAGGCATTTGGTCAATGCCCTTAATACCATGCTTGGAACTTTTGGTCAGCCCTGAAATGGTGGGGTAGTTGGACTAGGTGATCGTTGTAGGTTCCTTCCAGCTGAACTATTCTATTCTATTCTGCTCTGTTCTGTTCTATTCCATTCTACTCTACTCTGTTCCCTGTGCTCACCATGAGTCAAATACCGATGAGAGTGTTATTTGCCTGAAACGCCAGGGGCTTTTCAGCTCCCGGAACACTTTGAAGGACACATGACACAAAGGTTACAAGTGGAAACAGGCTATTACTTTTATTTTTCTGAGTCTGCTTCGGAGCCGATGCTCACAAGCATTAACACGGTGTGCCCGTGTAGCCAAGAGCAGGCTGATGCATTCTTCAGTTGAGCTTGAGAAGACATTCTTTGCAGCCTGGCGAAGGCAAGTCACAGAGCTACAGAAAGTAGCAGCAGGAATACAGGCCAAGCAGTCCCTGTATCCTGAAGAGTGAGACCGTGAAGAATGAGGATCAGGACCGACCACACGCCAAAGAAGAAGAAGAAGAAGAAGAAGAAGGAGGAGGAGGTGTGTGGTACCGTGGGGTATTTTCCAAAGTATGACAGGTAGAGGTGAAAAGCGTATTTTTGCGTTCGGCTACTTGCTCCGCCGCTGTGCTTCTTGGCCAACGATGCATGAAAGGCGCTCTCGTGCCGGCCCTGCAGTTGATTTGCATGCAGGGAGAGGTGAAAAGTGGCAGCTCCTGATGGGGCAGCAAGCCTGGAGCCCTTCCAAGCACAGGCTGTTTTGCCCAAGCCAGAACCCCTGGGGAAGTGGAGCTAAGGGAAGAGCAGAGCTCGCTCCCGCTCCAGACTTGCGCTGGGCAAGAGAGCCCGAGAGAGCCAGGGCACGAGCGGTGCCTCGGGGGTGCAAGAGCAGCAGGCAAGGACCTAGGCGAAAGGGCCCAGAGGAGCCCTGACAAGGGGCTGTGCTCAGTGCTACAGAGGACAAGAAGCAACCCCCCGGGAGCATCCCTTGGAGCGCGCCGTGGGAGCCAGAAAGCTTCCTCCCCCCGGATGCGGGGCACGAGGGCCACCTTCGTGGAGCACGAGCAGCAGGCAGTAACCTAGCCACAACAGACCGGAGGAGCCCTGACAAGTGGTCCTGCTCAGTGCTGCAGAGGAAGGCAAAAAACCCCCGGGGTCCAGTGCCAATCTGCCCCGGGGGAAAATTCCTTCCTGACCCCAGAGCTGGCGATCGGCTATTCCCTGAGCACATGAGCAAGACCTGCCTCCTGGTCCCACAGGCTGGTCATGCCTCCCAGGGGATGCCCAGCCCCAGATTTGGTCAAGGCCGCTACCCAAGACGATTTTTCTCCTTTGGAGGAAGCTCTCTCCTCCGGGATCGACCCAAGGCTCCTCCCAGGTGTCTCCCAGAGTGTTTTGACCTCTGCATTCAGGACCGGAGATCCCAGCTACCTGCCCCAGACTCCTCCAAGTAAGTAGCTCGATACATTTTTTTTTTCCTTTAGAGAAATCTCTACTCCGACAGCCACCTGAGACTCTTCCCAGGCATCTCCCAGAGTCTTTTGGCCTCTGCTTTCTGTACCTAACATCTCAGGTAGCAGCCCCAGACTCCTCCAGGGAAGCCACCCAAGATGATTTTTCTCTTTTGCAGGAAGCTCTCTCCTCCGGGATCGATCCAGGTTTCCTCCCAGGCGTCTCCCAGAGTGTTTTGACCTCTAGTTTACGAACGTAAGATCTCAGGTATCAGCCCCAGACTCCTCCGAGGAAGGTGCCCGTGAGGTTTTTTCTTTTTTGGAGGATGGTCTCCCCTCCAGCATTCCCCTGTGACTAATCCCAGTAACTCCCAGAGTCTTTTGACCCTTTCTTATAGGGACCTCAGATCCCATGTAGCAGCCCCAGACTCCTCCAAGACAGCTACCCAAGATGATTTTTCTATTTTTGCGGAAGCTCTCCCCTCCAGGATCCCCCTGTGACTCCTTCCAGGCATCTCCCAGAGTCTTTTGGCCTTTTCTTGTAGGGACCTGAGATTCCAGGTAGCAGCCCCAGACTCCTCCAAGGAAGCTACCCTTCAGGTTTTTTCCTTTGGGGAGGAAGCTCTCCCCTACGGGATCCGCCTGTAACTCCTCCCAGTAACTCCCAGAGGCATTTGACCTCCCTTTTAGGGACCTGAGATCCCGGGTAGCAGCCCCAGACTCCAAGGAAGCTACCCAAGATGATTTTTCTCCTTTGGAGGAAGCTCTTTCCTCCAGGATCCACCCGAGACTCCTCCCAGGCATCTCCCAGTGTCTTTTGACATCTGCTTTACGTACCTAAGATCTCAGGTCTCAGTCCCAGACTCCTCCAAGGAAGCTACCCTTGAGTTTTTTCCTTTTTTGGAGGAAGCTCTTCCCTACATGATCCACCTGTGACTCCTGCCAGTAACTCCCAGAGGCTTTTGGCCTTTTCTTACAGGGACCTCCGATCCCAGGTAGCAGCCCCAGACTCCTCGAAGGAGGCTATGCAAGATGATTTTTCTCCTTTGCAGGAAGCTCTTTTCTCTGGGATTGACCCAAGACTCTTCCCAGGTACTTCCCAGAGTTTTTTGACCTCTGCTTTATGTACCTAAGATCTCAGGTCTCAGTCCCAGACTCCTCCAAGGAAGCCACCCTTGAGGTTTTTTTCTTTTTTGGAAGAAGCTGTCCCATCCAGGATCCCCCTGTGACTCCTCCCAGTAACTCCCAGAGTCTTTTGACATCTCTTTTAGGGTCCTGAGATCCCAGGTATCAGCCCCAGACTTCTCCAAGGCAGCTACCCAAGATGTTTTTTGTCCTTTGGAGGAAGCTCTCTTCTCCGGGATCGACCCAAGACTCCTCCCAGGTGTCTCTCAGAGTCTTTTGGCATCTGCTTTAAGTACCGAAGATCTCGGGTCACAGCCAGACTCCTCCAAGGCAGCTACCCAACATGATTTTTGTCCTTTTGAGGAAGCTCTGACCTCCAGGATCCACCCACCTCTCCGGACAGGCTGCAGAAGTGGGCCTATGTGTATCTTATCAAGTTCAACAAGGCCAGGGGCATGGTACTGCACCCAGTTTGGTGCAATCTCCGGTATCAGTACAGGCTGGGGTTTGAAGTGATTGAGAGCAGCCCCATGCACGACTTGGTGGATGAAGAGCTGGACATGAGCTGACAATGTGCCATTGCAATCCAGAACGCCAACCGTATCCTGGGCCACATCAAAAGAAGCATGGCTGGCAGGTCGAGGGAGGGGATCCAGCCCCTCTCCTCTGCTCTGGTGAGACCCCCACCTGGCATACTGCATCCAGCTTCGGAGTCCCCGGCAAAAGAAAGACATGGTCCTGGTGGAGTGGGTCCAGAGGAGGGCCACAAAAATGATCAGAGGGAGGAGCACCTCTCCTGTGAGGAAAGGCTGAGAGAGCTGGGGTTGTTTATCCTGGAGAAGAGAAGGCTCCAGGGAGACCTTACTGCAGCCCTTCAGTACTTGAAAGGGGGCTTCTTTGAAAGATGGGGACAGACTTTGCAGCAGCACCTGTAGCGACAGGACAAGAGGGAATGCTTTTACACTAAAAGAGGGTAGATTTAGGCTAGCTCTAAGGGAGACATTTTTTACAGTGACGGTGGTGAGACACTGGCACAGGCTGCCCAGAGAGGTGGTAGCTAGATGCCCTATCCCTGGAAACATTCAAGGCCAGGTTGGACGGGGCTCTGAGCAACCTGATCTAGTTGAAGGTGTCCCTGCTCATTGCAGGGGAGGTTGGACGAGATGACCTTTAAAGGTCCCTTCCAACCCAAACCATTCTATGATTTCTCTGTTGTTTCCCTCTTGGCTCCCATTACCTCAGGAGCCCCTGGCTCATCTCTCTTAAGACTTCACAAGTGTGTTCCAGTGTACCCCTCACGTCTTGGAGCAACAGGCCGAGGGTCCTCGCTAGCACCCCGTCCCCCTAATCTTGGCATGTCGCCCCACAGCTTGTCAAGGGCGAGCCTGATAGTATCCCTCTCCCCCTTGTGGCAGTACACACACAAACACACACCCCCTCCAGGAAACAAAACTCCAAACAGGGAGAAGAGAGAAAAAACCCCAAACCCTAGAGGCCGCAGGTTGAAAACTGAACTTACCAATCGAGACGTGCCAGGTATACTGAAGTGACCTTTTGGCCAATGGGGAGTAAAATGACCGGAGATCCGATTCGACAAGGGTATAAAGAGGGTCCCGCCAGAGGACATTTTGGAATCAGTCCTCCCGAGAGCAGCGGATCTGCAGTCAGGGACTCCCCCTTGGGTCGGGACACCGCCCGAGGTAACTCCTCGAGGTAGAGAGCCCTCATCTTTTAGGTGAGTGATACGCGCATTTTGAGTCATCATTTTAAATCTTGAGAATTCTTAAGTTGGCTGTGTGGTATTAATTCCCCTTACATCATTGAGCCTGTGGTTTACAAAATGTTACCAGAGTTCTAACTAACTTTTTACTAAAGAATAAAGCTGAGCTTTAACACCTGTGGGATTTGATTGTGCGTGCCTCTGTGACATCCCTTCGAGTGTAGGTTAAAGCTCTGCCAAGGAGGCCCGCTAGCTCGTGAGCCAAGACCCCCTTCTCCCTTTGAGAAAGGCGAATCCCATCTGACACCAGCAGGCCTGGGGCCGTGCCGGCCACCCCATTATCGAAAAACCCAAAAGTCTGGCGGGGACACCAGCCACGACCCACGTATTAACAGACCGGGTCCGTCTCTTTCTTCCAGTGTCGCTGCCCGCAACTGGAAGGAGAGAGGGAAAAATAACCCGTGTTCCAGATTCCCCTCCCAACCATCCCAAGGCCCCAAAGTCTCTTTCGATCGCCCTCGGACCACGCGTTGCAGCTTCGTCGCCACCCAGGCGGAAGAGCAGTAGTGGGCAATAGCCCGTGGGCCGTCCCAGGCTAGGAAGTTTCCCAGTGCTGCCCTGAACCCGGGCCCCGGGGAGGCAGCAGGCTTCCCTAAGAGGAGGCTCTGTCCGGCATCTCGGACCCTCTGTTCCCCTCAGAAGGGAGTCACCCACACCCCTAAGCCGTCTTTGCTTCCTCGGGGAGGCGGTCGTAGGGTAGGGGGTAGGCCTTTCTGACCGTGGCAACACCTCTGGCGTAGCTGGTCCGAGCTCCACAGCCTTCCTGGACTGGCCTTCCACCTCCGGAGCCTCAGGCACCTGGGAAGGCGAGGAGGGGGTTCACCTGCCGCCCCCAGCCTGGCCTCGCCTCCTTTCCTTTTTCCTTTCCTTTCCCCTTTCCTTTCCTTTCCTTTCCTTTTCCCTGTCCTTTCCTTTTCCTTTCCTTTTCCTTTCCTTTTCCTTTCCTTTTCCTTTCCTTTTCCTTTCCTTTTCCTTTCCTTTTCCTTTCCTTTTCCTTTCCTTTCCTTTCCTTTCCTTTCCCCTTTCCTTTCCCCTTTCCTTTCCTTTCCTTTCCTTTTCCCTGTCCTTTCCTTTTCCTTTTCCCTGTCCTTTCCTTTTCCTTTTCCCTGTCCTTTCCTTTTCCTTTCCTTTTCCTTTCCTTTTCCTTTCCTTTTCCCTGTCCTTTTTCTTTCCTTTTTCCTTTCCTTTCCTTTTCCCTGTCCTTTCCTTTTCCTTTACTTTTCCTTTTCCTTTCCTTTTCCCTTTCCTTTTCCTTTTCCTTTCCTTTTCCTTTCCTTTTCCTTTCCTTTTCCTTTCCCTTTCCTTTTTCTTTCCTTTTCCCTATCCTTTCCTTTTCCCTGTCCTTTCCTTTTCCTTTTCCTTTCCTTTTCTTTCCCTTTCCCTTTCCCTTTCCCTTTCCCTTTCCCTTTCCCTTTCCCTTTCCCTTTCCCTTTCCCTTTCCCTTTCCCTTTTCCTTCGCTTCGGAAAGGGCTGGGGGTGGCGCGGCCCCTGGGCCGACACCTGCCGCTCCGCTCCGCTCCGCTCCGCTGCGCTGCGCTGCGCTGCGGGCCGGGCCGGCTCCGGAGCGGCTCCCCTGGGCGACGGAGCGCTCCTTTCCGTGCCGGCGCCTTCAAACCTCCCGCCGCTGCCCTGGCAACGCCCGGGCCTCGCGGCGGCTGCCGGCGGGGCTCTCCGCTGCGCCGGCGTGTCCCTGCCTCGATCTCCGCTGCCCCGGCGTGTCCCTGCCTCGGCAGAGCCCCGGGCGCCGAGACCTGCCGCTCCGCTCCGCTCCGCTCCGCTGCGGGCCGGGCCGGCTCCGGGGCAGCTCGCCTCGGCGACCGACTGCCGGTTGCAGTGACAGCCGGGCAGCGGCCCCAGGCTGCTCCAAGGAAGCTCCCGGAGACGAGGGTTCTCCTCTGGAGGAAGCTCTCTCCGCCGGGAGCCACCCGCCACTCCGTCCGTCCTCGGGTCCCCCTTGTCCCGGCAGGCTGCGCTGGGGCCCGGGAAGGGCCTCGGGAGAGCCCCGGGGCTGCGCTGGGGCCGGGGCCGGGGCCGGGGCCGGGGCCGGGGCCGGGGCCGGGGCCGGGGCCGGGGCCGGGGCCGGCTCTGTCCTGGCGGCGACCCCCCCTGCGGCGGGGGGCACGGGAGGACCCCCTTTGGTCCGCCCCGGGACGGACTGACAGCGCTGCCCTCACAGCGGGGGGGGGGACGGACTGACTGACAGCGGCGGGGCGGGGGTGTCGCCCCCCCTCCAGGCGCTGGGGGACGGCATCGCATCCCCCTCGGCCGCCCCTTCCTTCCCCAGGCAGAAGAAACGGACGGACACACGGCCATGGGGGCTTCCTCCCCTGAACCGCTCCGCTCTGCCACAGGTTGCCGCCAGGTCCCCGCTAGCAAGTGGGCCCGGGGTTCAAAAAGCAAGTGTCCGTGTGTGTGTGTGTGTGTGTGCAGGGGGGGGGCGTGGGGGCTGTGTATCTAGCTCGCTAGCTCTCTCTCTCTCGAGCTAGTGCAACTGTAATTGCCAACAAGCGGTAACAGCAACTATCGATCCCAGGAGCACCTGGTGTCTATGCAGTATTTTGATACAAACTTATCATCTCCAAGAAAGTAAATCGCAAAAAAAGCAAAGCCAGCAGCAGGACAAGCAGCGCCGGGGCAGAGGAGATTCCCCCTTTTGGGGAGGGAGTGGGTAAGTAGCACAGAAACATCCTGCGGGAGGAGGAAAAACGGAGAAGCCTTTTCCAGTTCCGACTTCCCTCACCCACGAGCTCTCTGGCCTGATCACACTGACTTCAGCAGCTAGGAGCATCGAGGTCCACAGTCACCAGTGCCGACAACACGGCACCGGTGCCATGAGCCCAGGTACCGCTGGAAGCGATGTCAGGTACAGAAAACCCTGTGGTAGATTGGAAAGTCCTGTTCTAAATTTAGTCAGTTAGCCAAGATCAGCCTGATCTTTTCCAGTCTTCCTGTTTAACGATGCCTCACCTGGAGCACCAATGCTGATCCTTTCTGTCCTTCCTCATGGATGGTGCGTCCCTCTTGGCAGGAAAATGAACCACTGACCCGATACAGAGCGACTGAGCGGTCAAAGCGAGGAGGGGATACCTGCTCAAAAGACCACCGAAGACCAGCCGAGACCCCCGCGCCTGCGGAGAAGGCATCATCTGATGCGTCAGGGTTACGTCCTGCTACGCACATGCATCAGATAGTTTGAATATGTATTAGGTAGGAGTAGTTTGATAAATTAGATGCAATTGTTACTGTATAAAAGGGACACAACTGATGAATCTGGCGTGCTTGATTTGTGCAAAGTCCACGGAGCACCCTGCGCAGAATAAAACAGTATCTCTCCCGCCTGTGTGAGATTGTTCTCTTGCACACCGTGTACCGAATCCGTTTTTAGGACAACAGAAGCAAGCGTGTGGCTTTCTCCAGCCTTTATGGGATGCCAAGGGGAAGAGAGGGAAGAGCTTGCTTGTTTCTGCTTGTTCTTTTTTAAGTACCTTTCCCTTTCCTTTAAGAAAGCGGCCACTGCTTTAAAGAGCAAGGTGCTTTCTCAAAGTTAAAAGAATGCCTATCATCCCAGTTAAAATAAAAACCATTTTTGTTTAGATTTCATTAACCCATGTTCTTTATCATCAAAAATGATTTTTCCAAAATGGATGCACATCTTGCCCATAATTCTGTAATGGCATTTTCCGGATTGAGACATCAAAATGTCTTTGTGTGTAGGTTGTAGCCTCAGCCAGCCCAGCTCTTGTAGGGTAAAGGCCCTTTCTTATGCAGCTGCATCTAAGATCAGGGAAGTGGGACATCCTCCTCCTGACAGAACCAGTGCTAAAGAAGATCAACTCACGGATAGCTTCCCTTATTTATGGCTTGTTCTCCGTCTGGTCAACTCTCTATCCATTCCCTGGTCCTCACCGCTGTTCGTCTCATTGTACAGCCCCCCAGCAGAAGGGACCGAACCCTGGTGCACTCAGCCTGTACCACGGTTTGTGGGACAGGCCTAAGGAGAACGGCATAAATGGAACCAGTTTCTCAACCCCATTTCTTCTTGGAGGGAAAGCATTCTTTCACTGCTGACGGGAGTCCGGGAAAGAATACAGAGGCGTATAGGGTGGATAATCCGTGCACCACGGTGGCAACAAGCCAAACAGACCCCGTGTTGCATTATCTGACTCATTTAGAGCATCGCCTCATTCTGCCAGACACATTACCCCGTCAGACGGCCACACGTCGCTACTGCTGCAGTAACCACCAGTAACACAGTGTTATGTGTTAGACCAGCATTGTGCATGTACGTGCTGACGGTGCCTCAGCTCAGGAGAGGGCTGAAGAATGACGGTTTATTGCAAATGCGCTAGCGTGATGGCAAAAAGCTGCCTGAGCATGCCCTAGGCACATCTGAAATCTTAACTCCCAGCCTCATCCCACTACGTATCAAAGGCACAAATAATGACACAACTTGTAGCAGAGTGGTAAAATCTAATCCAAAACATTTTCACCAATTTTGACCTTTTTAATGCTGTGAAGCATAGGGCAGCAGTCCATCCAATACTAGAAACCTCTACTTCTTCTTCTTGGAGGGAAGGAGTGTTTTCTGCCAGGGTAAGACTGATTAAAATAACACACAGTTCCAAGCTGATGCTTGTTTTACTAGAGTCTCATACAACGATTTTCAAATGTAAAATTCCCGATTTATGACACTCAAGGATCAACACCTTAAAGCTTGTTGCTCTTTTTCCAAAACCTCTAGGTTGTGAAGAAAAAGACATTCTAACCCAACATCTTCAGTACGTTAATTTGAAAACGTACACAAAGTCGAATTTCGTTGTAAAGCATTTAATAGCGGAGACAATCAATGCGTAAAGCTGAATTACAAAAGAAACAATACAACCTGACATTCATGCTACAAGTTTACCTTTCCACAACCATTAGTACTTCCAGGTCAGTTCTTTCCAACAAAGAGATGCTGTAGTGGCGAGAAGATTATGCTGAGGAAACAACAACAACAAAAAACCCCCATGTTGTACCTAAAATACTTCTCTGAGAATTGTAACAACAAGGTAATTTCTGTCCACCAGAAAGACACAACCCCAGCACAAAATAATACAGAGGAAGACCGAAAAAGTAGAGGAAACGTAAAGAACAACCTGTGCCGTAACGGTCTAGTCTCAATAGTTAAGGGGACTGGCATACGTTATGATTAACAAGGCGTTTTATTCCTTCCAAAACTAACCCACCTATCAAACAGTTACTGCCGACGTTCAACACGTGCTGTGCAGAGAACAGACCACTCTTGCGGCACACAGCTTCGACAGCTTTAGAGCACTCCTTCAGTCAGCAATGCCCAGCAACTGTTGGCGGGGCTCCTTTCATTTCGGTTTGAAATGGTGTCTTTGGGACACCAAAGTTACAAAGGCCACAGTTGCTGAGCGGCCAAATAAAGGCCATACTTGCCTTAAGGGGACTGAAGGTCCCTCCCAGGAAGGCCTCGCGAGAAGGGGCAGTGTGTAAAAGTCCTTTAGAAACTGGGCTGGAGGTGGCACTCCTCAGCTGATAAAAGCCACAGCCTATGAGGGCTGTGACTGCAGTCAGCAACTCTCCCCTGAGGAGTTTTTTCCCCAAAGACAGCTCAGAAGAGGACCATTTCCTGGGAATGTTGCACCTTACCACAAGACAAAAGGACACCCCTGAATGCTCCTTTGCCTTGGCAGACTTTGGTTTAACCACAGAAAAGAGGTACCCATTCTTCAAGAGAACGGAGAATCACCTGAACTGCCAGAATCAGGCACAGGCTCGGACAGAGCCAGGACTGCACCTGCTCGTAGCTGCAGTAGTCGTACCTTCTCCAGAACCTGGAGAGACCTCTTCCTTCTGACTCCACGTTTCCTTTGTTCACCATTTGGTCCAGTTGCTGCAGTAGCTGCACCGCACCCTCAGCCTGACCGGTTCCTGTTCTTTGTTCGAGGTTAGATCCCACAGGTGCCCCTGTAAGAAACAGCAGCAAGAACAAAAACACAAGCTCGCTCTCTCCACACTCCCTGCAGACCCAACGGCAGACCCTGAAACCGAGAGGTGGGTCCAGGCTCTGACTGACGTCACGCCTGGGAGCTTTCAAAGCAATCACAGTGCAGACTGGTTTGGAGGTAGGCTCCCATCTCACAGCCCAGCTCTGAAAGAGCTACGGAGCCTGGCTCTATGGGTGGGAATTGCTTACAGCCAAAATCATTGCTGACCTACTGCTCTTCGGTGGTTCTAATTCCTAGTCTCACGTGCTGGAAAATACCAAACACCACTTTTAAAGGAAAACTAATGCCAATGTCATCCTTGCAGCTTTTGATTTTGTATGACCAATTCGAATGAAACAAGCCAGGAATTCCTTACTTACACAAACTCACTCGGTTACAGCCCACAGTAAGGGATGCTGGACTAAACTCACGCTCATCTTCTTTGGAGGAATTCTGAAAGGAAAAGGAACCCAAGAACTTTCACACCATTGTTGAAAATATTTTGATAAAGAAATTAAAATCTAATTATATAAAAGAGTTTGGTTTAATTAAGAAGTAAAAAATTGTGAAGCATAGGTAGGGGAGTGTTAAGTTTGAAATGTAGTCATAGGAACTTAGGAAGTTTAGAAAATGTACTATGTGTGACTATAAGAATTCAAGTATTGTCTAAAATCAGTTAACCACAGAAACTTTGGCAAAGATTTGTTGGTTTGTAGTGTTTTGTTTTAGGAAACTAGGGAAACCGTTATGGACGCCAGTTTGCTGCCTGGAAACCCCTTACCCTTCCCACCTCGATCTAATTATCGAGGATTCCAATCAGTAGAGTTAAGTGAGATTAACCAATGATTGTTTTAACATAAGAATATTCATAAGATGGTGTGACTGAAGGACCAATTATTAGAAAGGTTAAATTTAAGAATAGACATAGTATGCATTTTTATGTAAACTAATATAGATGATGGTGAGAATCGTACTGCGCAGAATCACCGAAGAGAGGTCAAGAAGCGGACAAGTGAGGAAGACTATGGAAGACCACCAGAGGGCTTCTGAAGACCACCAGAGACCTTCACTGTGCTTGCGTAAAGGACATTTACATATGTTAATAGTTTCCCGGAAAACTAATGATTATGTATAACATTTCTCGGAAATCTAGTGAATATGTATAACAGGTGTGCATTTAACCTGCATAGTTAAACCAGACAGATGCACACGATAGGTGGAGCGATCCCCCGTGTGCCCAACGCTGCAAGAAAGGAGTGCCTGCTTCTTAACTTCTCATTGCTGTTAAGGAATTTTATTCCGGATTTCGGCAACACCATGTAAAATTCTGTTCTACGGGAGATCTTTGTTTCTTTGCTTGCTTGCTTGAAGAACTAAAAGGCAAGGTCTACTCTCTTGTTCTGTGACTTTAATTTCTTTCCTGCTACTATGAGGACTTTCTTCACCAATATCTTTCTACCCCTCCCCCCTCAGGACATTCCCAGGCCTAACATAAAGCTGGAATTCACGGACTAGACTTTAATATAGCAGATAGATAGTGAAAGAGGAACAGCAGCTATGGCACAGACAGAGATTTTAAAAAACATCGACAGAGGTGCTGTGGGGAATAACAGCCGCTGGACAATACAGGCCCCTAGACATCAGCTCTGCTAAGACACACTCATAGGAAGCAGAGTAACAGGGCAGGACAAAAGTGAAAAGTGCCAGAAGCAAGAGGTGAGCCAGGAATACCCATTCGCAAGGCTATCAGCAATACAAAGGACCACAAACAACAAAACCACCAGGTAAGCTTCTTTAGGAGAAAGTAAAACAACTTTGTCACAGAGATAAGAGAAGAGAAGAATAGATCCCTCCCTGATGGTGCTTCTCTTGCACTAAGCTCAGGTTCACGTGAAATTCCAAACTTCAGATGGCCAGAGATCTTTGCAGTTTAGTCTCGGAGCATTAACTAAGGTAGCAAAATTATCTGCAGTGACAGGCTGAGCGTCTCCCCGTTCTTTCTTCCTTGGACTTCTACTGGTGCTCCTGCTAAGCAGAAAGATGCACAGGTTCAACTCCAATCATCCTGACCAGACAGCCTCCTGTCAAAATCGCAGGCCTGGAAGGCATTTGGGTGAGAGCTGAAAATGCAATCTATTCAACAGCCATGCGACTGCGGCACTTCCATGCTCCTCCTTCTGAATTGACTGCCGATGCTGTAAAGTCAGTCCTACGTGTACTAAGCAGACAGATTTCCTTCATGTTTTAACGAGACCCTTCCCTTTTTGAGATGCACTCTAGAACACCAGCTGGATTTGGATCCAAAGTCATACACTGCTCATAAACTGAACAAGAGCCCTGGAGGAATGACCAGAAGAATCCTGAGAAAGTACAGGCACTACTGAGATGGTTTTTTCTAAACCCGATCTTTCTTCTCATCCTGAATACCAGAAGAAAACAAATGGAAAGCAAACCAAATGGAAGGCATGTCACAGAAGCACCTGGCTCTGATCTCCTAAAAAAGCACACGAGGGAGAGGTCATCTGCTCAGGATTCCATGCGGTGCTCCTGACATCTGGTCTGGTATTCATAAAGACACCAGTTTGTGTCTGGAGCTCCCTCCCAGCATAACAGTGCCCTGACTAGTGCAAATTGCAGCTACGAGTCATGGTGGCACAAGCATCTCTTCTGGAGAAGGTTCTTCTCACCTGAACTGGTATTTACCAAGTTGATGATTCACTCATCCTAGTTCCAGTTTACCTGGAAAGAGCTCAGGACATGTCCTCCCACATCAGTTAACACAGTAGGAGGTTACGGTGACGTCTGCCACCTACCACATCATTTCTCAGGGTCCAACATGCTAACCTGGAGCTCCAGCTTCCGAGGACCCTAACGTTTGGGAAATTCAGCCACTGTACAAGGAGCGGAGGCATTCTGGGGACAGCGATTATAGCAAAGCGGGGAATAAAAAAAAGCATCTTTCAGAGGATGACCTTATCCCACCAACAGAGTGTTTGGGGCACCTGAGGAAAGAAGCCAGAAAGGGCACGTGTAGAGACACCTGTCACTAATCCTGCAAAGGTGAGCCGAGGGGAATAAAAAGGGATACAGGCTTTAGAGACAAATTAGCCTGCTTGTTTTAGAGAAGTTCTTCTGTACTGGAGGCTCCTGAGGAGTTACCAGGCAGTCTCCTTCCTATCTTGAAAATCCAAGAAACCTGCCAAAAACCCCTCTTCTGAAATAAAGTTTTGGGCTTACAACAAGGTGAGGGCTGTTTCAATACAGGAGTTTACCTGTGCAGGCTGAAGGTAACCATGCAACTAGCAGCACCTGAAATTGCAGGCCACTGTATATGCAGGGGATCCCTGCAGGGCAATTACGCTGAGATTGGCCCTCTGAAACCAGTCCTACAGCAGCAAGCAGGCAGTATGCCCCGGCCAGCAGGCAGCAAGCCCACAGACGATATTTGCGTAAAGGCTCAGCCAGTTGTGGAGAGGTCCAAAAGGTTTCTGAAATGGGGGCAGCACGTCATCGTGCAGAAACACGCAGAAATCTGGGCATCTGATGCAACTGTTCACCTCCCAAGGAATGGTGGGAGAAGCAGCTGTTCCTTTTATACCACCAGGCAACTTCCTTTCTGGACAACCCCAAGAGGAATAAGTTTGCCTCCTCGGAAAAGACTCTCTCCAAAGAGCTGGAGAGGGAAGGCGGCCAGGAAGGCAATAGCATGGCAGGGGTTTGAACTAAATGCAGAATGGCTATCAGGATCCAGAAAATGGATGAAATGCACTGGGAGGATGGGCAACAGCCAGGAGGAGGAGAACAGGGGGGGTGAGGGAAGACCGTCCTACCTAAAGGGTGTGCCTAACAGCAGCTCTGTCAGAGCAGCCTTTTAGCTTGTGGGCTAAAAGAAAAAGACTCTCGCCCTCCTGACAAGGTCTCTGGAGAACAGTGGGTTTAGAAAGCAACTGCCAATCCCTCTGGAACAATCCTGTCGTAAATCTGCCTTCTGATGACATAGCAAGAAAAGGCATGACACCGTTTCAAGAAGAGGGAGATGCCTGCAAAGCCATCTGCACAGAGAAAGGACACTGGTGAGGAGTGGCAAGTACTCGCGCTGAAGCCAGTGTCAAGGTGTCAGCACCCACTCTTGGCCCTTCATGGAGTTCTGCACAAAGGAGCATGTGAGGTAAAAGAGGACTGGAGCCTCTCGAAGACAAGGCAGGGCAACCTTCAGGTTCAGCTCCGAGAGGCTAAGCTCACCCCTAGAGTTTGTAGCTTCACAGTCAGAAAAGCCTGTGTTGGCTCCCGGTCAAACTCATCCCGTGGCTAAGTTTGATGAGCAGGAATCACAAATGCCTCCATGCAGGTGATGCAGGTGAAAAGGGAAAAAAAGTTACCTGAAGGCATTTTTATGCTTGCCACTTTAAGAATCTAGGACTAAACAGATGCTATTGCCTCTTTCTGAATATTCTGTAGCTTACCGTTTCAAATCCATGCTTTGCTTTACTCGTATGGCAAACACGCCCGGCTCCAGTTCGAAAAATAAGTCAAACAGGTAAGAACTGAGTTTACCAAAAGTCACAAAAAGGAAGCAGTCTTGTAAATGGCTGCTCAAGTATTTCATTAGAAAGCAGGGGTTTAGCACCTCCCTCTAAGCCAACAAGATAGATACCCTTAATCTGTATTTGTACTCATGTTTCAAAGTCTCATTTAAAAAATAAAAATAGGCACTCACTCCAGTATTAGGCTTTCTGCTTTTCTAGTAAGCCCAACAAGCAGTTAAAGAGAAAAACAGCGTGACGTGACAGGGAAAGGGGGATGAGCAGCGAGGTGAGAAAGCTTGCAAATCCTACAAGATTACTAACACAAAGAGAAGGGCAGGTAGCAAAGAACCGTAGAAAGATGTTACAAGACTCGGTCGTGGAGCAATACAATGGCAGAGAGGTACAAAGTGAAGCACGTGGGGAAAACCGGTCCTGGCTTCACACACAAAATAGTGCTCTTGGAGCTGATCAGCATCACCTGGAGATTCCGATAGCTCAACACTCAATAGCACTCCAAGAAAACCCAAATCCAAATGCCCCAGGAGGACTTAAGAGCAAAAGAGCTTCCCAAAAAGAAAAAAAAGATCAAGAAGTGGTCTGACTACAGCAGGCAAACTCCTTCCCAGGGTGGGGGAATGCTCAGACTGAATGCTCAGCTCTTCAGTCTAACAGAGTAACCAGAAAAAAATGACAGAAGGCTTGAAGTTGATGCCTGACCGGTTTAATCTTGAAATCAAGAATACACTGTAGAATTATTAACTGTTTTAATCTTTTCTGGAATAACTGCTAACTGCTGGGGCAAGACACAGGACTAAGAGAGAACTGCCAGACTGGACCATGAAATAGCCCTTTCTGGCCTTGTATTTTATGAATCTACAACTCACGCCTTGGCTAAAAGAGATTAGAAAGCATTCTGGATCCTGGTCTCATTCTTCACTCATGTCCAGCAGTTTTATTGTGACTAGAAACTGATGGAGGGGGTGGGGTGGGGAATGAAAGGACTACATCTGTATGAGCAGGAAAAGAACTGGCTTCAGACTTCTCCCATTATAACCTCTGCATGAAATACATTTGGGAATTGGGTAGAATAGAAGGCAACAAGGGAGATGATTTGACATGGTCTGTACGTCGCCATGGAAGGGGAAAGGTGAGCATAAACACTTCCGACCACAACGCTGGATCTGGGACTCTCTGCCACATACTTGTGAATGTTAAGTACAGACACGAATCTTCTGTTTTTAAAAGCGACACTCCATGAAAGAAAGAAGGCTGCCAGACTATAACTAACAATGGGCCTGCCTCTGAAAGGTAATCAAGAACTAAGCTTGAAGTTAGCTACCACAAGCCAGCATTGCACCCTCGCACTGAAGGCGGCCAACAACACCCTGAGCTGCGTTAGGAAGAGTTTTGCCAGCAGCTCGAGGGAGGTGATCCTTCCCCTCTGCTCAGGGCTGCTGAGGCCAGTCTGTGTGCTCTGTCCACACTGGGCTCCCCAGGACGAGACTGGGACTCACTGGGGTGAGCCCAGCAAAGGGCCACAAAGATGATGAAGGGACTGGAGCACTCTTCATATGCGGAGAGGCTGGGACTCTTCAGCCTGGAGAAGGCTCAGGGGGCTCTTACCAATGTACACCTGATGGGAGGGAAGGAAGAAGAGGGAGCCGGGCTCTCCTCAGCAGCGCCTTCTGGCAGGACAAGAGGCAAAGGGCACAAACTGCAAAACATGAAATTAAAGCTGAACACAAGAAAAAACTTTCTGACTGCAACTGTGGTCGAGCACTGCAATCGGTTGCCCACAGAAGTTGTGGCGTCTCCACCCTTGGAGCCCACTCAAAACCTGAGGGGACACGTCCTGGGCAACCTGCTCTGGGTGACCCTGCTTGAGCAGGAGGCGTTGGACTCGATGATATCAAAGGTCCCGAAAACCACAATGCTTCTGCGAAAGCCACAGACAGAGATCTCTGCCTCAAGCCGAGAGGCAGCAGTCATCAGCCGACGCAGAGGAACAGGCTGGGAGGCAGCTAGAAAACTGTTCCCAGTTCCTCCCTTGTCATCCCTGCCTCAGCTGTGCAAGCCAGTGCACTGCTTTGTCGAGCTGCCCAGTTCTCATCCCGCTGTGATTCTACAGGTAACGTTAACACAAAGGAGTTAAACGGGAAGAGCTCTAGTTAACGGCATGGGAACCTGAAAGCACGGGAGAACTTTCCTCCAAACATGGGCAAAGCTGCTTAGATTCTGTCACCTAGGGAAGAGAAGGAAGAAGACAAATGGGCCAAAGGGTTACACAGGAATGAAATACGAGGAAGGCGCAAGAGACATCAAAAACATTGATATGTGCCCTGGAAGGCTACTTTGTAGTCAACTGACCTGCCCATACCCGACTGTGGGCGTGAGGCCTCTGCTCTGACTTCCACTCTTCTCCTCTTCACCATTTCTTCCACTGCAGCACTTCCTGACACTTCTTTTCTTCTCTTGACCTTCAAAACATTGCAAACGTGGTATTGATAAAATTTGGTTTTGACTTTTTCTGGCAGGTTGACCCTGGCTGAATGCCAGGTGCCCACCAAAGCCATTCTATCACTCCCCCCCACCCCTCAGCTGGACGGGGGAGAGAAAATACAACAAAAGGGCTCGTGGGTTGAGATAAGGACAGGAGAGATCACTCACCAATTACCATCACGGGCAAAACAGACTCAGTTTGGGGAAAATTAACTGAATTTATTACCAATCAACCAGAGCAGGGTAATGAGAAATAAAACCAAATCTCAAAACACCTTCCCTGCACCCCTCCCTTCTTCCCGGGCACAACTTCACTCCCGGATTCTCTACCTACCCCCCCCAGTGGCACAGGGGGACTTTGGAATGGGGTTTACGGTCAGTTCATCACACGTTATTTCTGCCGCTTCATCCTCCTCAGGGGGAGGACTCATCACACTCTTCCCCTGCTCCAGCATGGGGTCCCTCCCATGGGAGACAGTCCTCCACGAACTTCTCCAACGTGGGTCCTTCCCACGGGCCGCAGTTCTTCACGAACTGCTCCAGCATGGGTCCCTTCCACAGCATGCAGTCCTTCAGGAGCACACTGATCCAGCGTGGGTCCCCCACGGGGTCACAAGTCCTGCCAGAAAACCTGCTCTGTGGGCTCCTCTCTCCACAGATCCCAGGAGCCTGCTCCAGCGCGGGGTTCCCACGGGGTCACAGCCTCCTTCGGGAACCCACCTGCTCCGGCGTGGGGTCCTCCACGGGCTGCAGGTGGAGATCTGCTCCACCGTGGACCTCCATGGGCTGCAGGGGGACAGCCTGCCTCACCATGGTCTTCACCACGGGCTGCAGGGGAATCTCTGCTCCGGCGCCTGGAGCATCTCCTCCCCCTCCTTCTGCACTGACCTGGGGGTCTGCAGGGTTGTTTCTCTTATGCGTTCTCACTCCTCTCTCTGGCTGCCATTTCTGTATGTCCCAGCAACTTTTTTTTCCTTCTTAAATATGTTATCACAGAGGTGTTACCACTGTCGCTGATTGGCTCGGCCTTGGCCGGCGGCGGGTCCGTCTTAGAGCCGGCTGGTATGGGCTCTGTCGGACATAGGGGAAGCTTCCAGCAGCTTCTCGCAGAAGCCACCCCTGTAACTCCCCCCCCCGCTGCTACCAAAACCTTGCCACACAAAGCCAATACAATTTTCTATTCTAGAACAAAAGTCAGACTTAATATACATCCGTATTTCGCAACATTGTCCAGGCTTACACAACAAAACCCAAAAAATTATTCAGGAATAAAAGATTAGCTGCCTTATTCAAACAGAAGGTAAGCACTGAGAGGCCATCCAGAGAATTATGCTCAACAGTTTTAAACAAGAACTACTGCTTCCCAGGACATCCTATTTGCTCCATTTTTAGAGGAGGGCCTAGGAACGTAATTAGCAGGAACGTAATGCTAGCAGAGAGAGCGGGATTTTCTCTGGGGGAATTTGGACAGGACACCTTCACTAATTCACTCCATCTTCAGACACTTACCTGTATTGAAAACAAACCCACCCTGAGCTCTCACTAAACAACAACTTTCCAAAGAAGCTTAACTTTGTTGTTTTCGACACGTACAGCACTTAGGAAACTACTTAATTATTCAGCAATATTGACCTCATACAGACTCTCACAGTGAAGAAACCTTTTGACAGCTCAGCTCAGACTTGCCAAAAACACATTTAACTGAAGCCAGCACGGCTCTCACGTCCTCAGGCAGGACTTCATTCAAAGTCCGCTGGAATTGACAGGAAGGTTTCCCTCAACTTGGATGGTTCGAGGTGAGAATTCACTCCCACCTGACACTGCCTGACTGACACCCTGAAACAGGAGAACTATAGCATTGCCTAGATATATAATATATTCTGCTTCTCCAGACTACTTGGAATATCACTTTTAAAAAAAAAAAAACAACACACAAAACAAAACCACACACGCAACTTACAAGCTCATCACTGCCCTTGTTTACTTCTTTACCTGTAACAGAGGTATTATAAAATCTGGTGAATATTTGGTGACTGGACTTTCTTTAACCAACTTTAAAGGACATTTTTGCATTGTACCTCACTTCCTGAGAACAAGATAAACGACTTAGAAACAATGCTGGACTTCCATATGATATCTTGAAACTGAAGAACTGCAAATACAGCTCTTTCAGAATTCCTGGCTGTGAATAACACATGCCAATGGGATGGGGACAATTGCTTTGGACTACTTGTCCATTTGATAAAGGAGATCTGAATACCTACTAAGCGCTCACAAGAAAGACCAGCAGCAGCTTCTCCCAGGGACCAATAATCAGAACAGGAAACAGTAAGAAAAAACACTCAGTTTTCACAACAGAGGAGGTTCAATGCAGAGTCCCACAGAGGTCTCAGCTGGGGCCTGAGGCTGGTCAGGGAATTCATAGAAAACCTGGAAAATGAGACACTAGGGAGGTGACAACAGTTGCGAATTATACAAAAGACATTAGTACCATTATTACTATCATTATTTAGAAAAACAAATGCATTCTTTCTTTAGGAAAATAGAAACAAAGAGTGTGAAGTTCAACGTCAACAAATGTAGTCAAGCACAAGGAAGAAAAACACGTGTTCCATATGTATGTACTGGCTCCAGCCTAGCTACTGACATTCAAGAATGAAGGCTGGGAGCCACTGGGCATTGCTTCATAAAAATACTAGCTGAAGAGTCAGCAGTGGGTGAAAAGGCAAAGAGAAATTCTAGACATTTTCAAAAAGCAATACAGGACAAAAGAGAACACATTGCTATGCTCTCTTTCAAATCCATGGTACAGCCATACTGCACACAGTTTTGCTCCCTCTAATTCAAAGACACAGTGGAGGAAGGGAAAGGGAAAAGCAAGACACAGATCGTAGATGTTTCCAGACATTATCCAAACATAACCATAGTGACTTACCACAAGATAGGTTTTGCTGAAAAGAGCTGAGTTCTAGATACATAGTGCAAGGTCCCATGGACCTGCTTCATCTCCTACCTCTAACTCCTTGACAGCACTTTCAGTGGTGTCGAGATCCGGAGCGCTGTGAAACAAACAGAGAGAGTTAGTCCCACCCCAACCAAAAAGCAATGGAGCTACATTCCTTGTAAGAGTTTAAACAACAACAAAACATCATTCCCATTGCACAGAGAAAATACTTAGCAGGCAAATGAATTCCCAGTTTATTGTTCTTAAAAAACATCCATTCTTCCACAAGGACTGTTCCTTTGCAATTTTCTGCCCTTTTGTATTTTGTGCGTCTGAGCAAACAAAGGATCAGAGATCAGATCTTTTCAGTCGATCCTCAGTAACCTTTAGGATTGGGGTTTTTGACAAGGTGCCCTCAAACCAGCACCTTTCTCTTCCAGCCTATTGCAATGCCATTCTGCTCAAGGGACTAAAAGAAGGAACCGGCAGGACGTGTCTCTTAATCCCCTCCACAGTGCAAACCTGCAGAGGAACGGGCCTTCACGGCATTGGGGCTAGGCCCTGTGATGCTGGGAGCTGTGTACTGCCTGCATCAAACTGTGTTCCCAACTAGTAACTACACCTTTTGTAAGCCAGCTTCTCAAAAGTTGTTTGCTGCTAGGTATCAGCCAACAATAAAATGCACAGGGAGAGAGAACGTCTCAAAGAAAAGCTGAACCCATGAAGAAGTAAACAAATGTCGCACAAATGTCACTTGGAAATAAGGAAATATGGTGGAGTGTAAGGAATTACGGCATGCAAGTATTCTCTGGTATATGGTCTGGCAGGCAGCCATTCTCATATCCTCCACATTCAGGGGCCCCAGCCAGAACTCGGTCAGAGATGAGAACTTTCCTTCCTCTTCAGAAAGGCCCTCTCCTTGCTTAACATGGAACAAGTTAATGAAAGGAATTACACAGCGCGCCACAGCAGAAGGACAGATATCACCCACCCAAGACTTACGCTGTGGTCATGAAGTCTTCATGAATCAGCAGGGACACAAAAGTACGATTCAGGAAGGGATGCTGAAGCGGCAATGAGGAGAAGAGGGTGGAAAGAATGGAAGAAAGCAAGGGGCGATGACAGGCTGCCAAACTCAAACAAATGCAGTGCTCGCTCTACCATCAGGAGATCAAACACCTGCAGGCTGTTCAGAAACGTATGCACACTACTGGCAGTGCTGTCCAAAGGGATTACACTGTGGGAAAGAGCTTGGTCACAGACAAGAGCAACATTTCAAGCATCTTCTGAACACCACACGACACCACAAGACAGACAACACACCTTCCTCTCCAAAATCAACACAGAGAACAAAACAAGGAGGAAGGTTAATCCTCCTGGATCTGACACTATTCCAGCAGAATGCTAATAAGCAAAGCTAAAGAAACAACTGCGTTTCAATTCATCCCAAAATAAACTCATGCGGCAGAATTTCAAAGACCCAGCCCACTTCTCCAAAGGAAAAAGGAGACTAGTGTGGCACGAGATTTAATGTAGCTTCAGGTCTGGAGACAGCCTAATTGGCGTGGTGTCCATAGCACAGTCTCTTCAATTCTTCTGCAGCTAACAACAGTCACTTCCACAGTAAACCCAGGCCTTGGCAGTGCCTGTACACATCTGATTGCAAAAGCAAATTCACTCACACTCCTAAAACCCCTCTCTAGGCAGAGGCTTGAGTCGTTGCCTATGGCATTTTAGCCCTGCTGAAACCTCACTGGCATGAAAACAGGGGTTTCGGGATGCCACGACACAGTTCTGTTTCTCTGATGCAGGGATACTTCCTGGCTCAAAAAGATCTCAGTCCTAGTTTCTGCATGGGTGCCACCACCTGAAAAGAGACTTAACCTCAACAGTTTAGAACACTTTCCAAAAGCCTCTGAGGGCATCAGCCTTGAACTGCTGTCTGATGACGATCACAGCCTTGGAACAATGTACACAGGGAGCCAGATTATGCTGAGCCACTGCTTTTTTATTAATACTTATGAATACTATCATTATTAATTTTTTATCAGAGGCTAAGACAGCAACAACTCATAAAGTTTCAGACCAAGTTTGAGCCCTACAGAACACTCCTTCAGCAGGACCCAATCTATAAGCACCTGCTTAAAAATACAACCCTTAAACCTAAGCGGCTCCAGCTCCTTTTTCAGAGCAGCTCAAACTTCTGGAATTGTTACAGATCGCAGCCTCCGGGATTCCAAGTCCCCTCTCAAACTAAAAGCTCCAGAGCTCCTCGAGTGAGCTGGTCAAGGTTTTGCCCACTCACAAAAGCACTTGCCCATCATCTCTGTCTGCCTGACTAGCAGACACAAGCAGACTCCTCCAGGGCAATACCCTCAGGGAAAGTCTCTGTTTCACTTCTAAAGGACCATCCTCTTCACTTGTTTTACATCTTCCCCCGCTGACCAGACTGCTCAGCACCCTGTGCTTTAGTTACTTTGCTGGCTGCTAACTCAAACTTCCCATTTGAGGCTTACCACACAACTGGTACCTCCCACAACCCTCCTATTCAGTGTCCCCTGCACACCCAAAGGCCGCTTTCCTTTCTCTGCCTTGCATGCCAGCAGTACCACAAACTAAAACACTCTCCCTTCACTCTTGTTTCTCAGGCTTGCCACTACAGTGCCTTCTAGAAACTGAGAACAGCAGTTATCCTAAAAGTCCTGCTCAGCCCCTCTGCCTGCAGCAGAGGCACGCTCTTGTTTCAAAACAACAGGACAGGTTTGTCACAAACACATCTGAAAGAGGAGTGGCAGCGCAAGGGGAACCTTGTGAAAGAAAAAATCCCAAGAGCACAACAAACAACTACTGCCAGTGAGAGTTTCCAAAGACTCTTTCCACATCCACACTTGAGAGCCAGATTGCCAGGCCAGCGAAAGGCACACTGCTAACAGCAGACAGCCCAAGAAATAAGTACATACTTTGAGTACAGAGCTCCACGGCTGTGCTGGTTTTGACTGGGAGAGTTAATTTTCCCCACAGTAGCTTGCACGGCGCTACGTCTTGGATTTGTGCTGAAAGCAGCGCTTACACAGCATCAAGGCCTTTTCTGCTCCTCACCCCACCCCACCAGGGAGTCGGCTGGGGGTGCACAAGAACCTGGGGGGGCACGAGGCTGGGACAGCTGACCCCAACTGACCCAAGGGATATTCCAGACCATAGGATGTCACGCTCAGCAATATAACTGGGGGAAGAAGAAGGAAGGGGGGACATGCCCAAGTAACTGTTAGGTGTGATGGAGCCCTGCTTTCCTGCAAATAAAACACCTGCCAGACAACGAGAAGCAGTGAATGAAGTCCTGATTTTGCTTTGCTTGCGTGCACAGCTTTTGCTTGACTGATTAAACCGCCTTTATCCCAACCTGCGAGTTGATTCACCCTTCCGATTCTCTCCCTCCTCCCACTGCGGGGCAGCGAGCGAGCGGCCGTGCGGGGCTTAGCTGCCTGCTGGGGTTAAACCACTACAAAGGCTCTAGAGCTTCTCAGTTGAACGCTTTAAACAAAGTTTCAAAATACCATCAGTAAAGCCAGCCTCTTTTCCCACGGAAGCACAAAATCCACACACGGCAGTGAAACAGGAGCACTTTTTACAGCTCCCGTTACTCTCTCAGGCCGATGCTCAGCCTGTCCAAGGGCAGTAGCCACTCGGAAGTGACCGCTTTCACGCTCGGTGAAAGAAGGCAGGAAAAGAGCAGCCCGCACCGTCTGAATTTAGGGTCTCCTATGAACTCACTGTTACCTGCAGTCACCAAAGGCAGGCTGTAGCTTCAACATGCTCACCTGCCAGATTTTAAGTGCGTACACAAGCCTGCCTGCATGAAGAAACCTGGTTTCAGGCAACCGACAGGGAAGTGTTGTTTTAGTTAATCTAAAAGTAGATTGTTTAGATTATACTTTAATGAAAAAAGTAATTAGGTTTTGTAATTGATCAAAAAACTGTGTAGAAGTTATACAATGAATAATTATGTTCTCATGATATGGGGAACCAAAACCCACAGATGTGCAAACAGATAAGTCAACCATAAGCAGAACAAAGAGAAGTAAAACCTTCATGTAAGCAATAATGACTAATGCATGCATCGGGAGCTGCCAACAAGAAAACTTCAACTAAAGGACAAATGATGAAGAAGATGATACGACCACTAGATGAAGTCAAGGACCACCAGAGAGGCTGCGATGTTTAAAGGGGACACTAGATGGCAGCAAAGTCCACGAAATGAAAGACTGTAACATGATGACATCATTTTTTTAGAATAGGCAGGTTTATGTAAAAGATTGCCAGGAAGATAACGTGGCTATGTGACAACTTTGTACATATAACTTGTTTGAAACCATCGTTTCGTTGGAGCACTTGTGGTGGACCAATCCCCAGCGCTGCCCAGCGCTGCTAATAAAGAATACCTGCTTAACAGTATCATCAAAGTGCTGTTAAGTTACATTTCTTGGTTTCAGGCCACTACCAAGGAGGAGTCTGCAGCTGCTACCCAGGAAACCCCCAGCTGTGCTCCAAGTGTTCTCCTGGCACAGGCGCAACTCTGGGTGTGCTTGGTGCGTACCATGCCTCCTGAAGGAGAACAGCAACACTCAAAGTTCCTCCTGGGCAGCGTCCTGCTGGGAAGAGCAGATTTCAAGGCAGGCTGGCAGCAGACCCTGAGGCTGTGCCAGGGCTGGCCACATCTGGCTCCTTCCAGCAGGATTTAGGAAATCCTCTTCCCAGCTGTGAGTGCCAAGCCAGGGGCAGAAACAGCCCCCACCTTCGAGGGCCCAGCTGGCCTCTGACCCCAAACTATTCAGACTTCCACACAGCCTCTCCCTCTAAATCAATTCTCTTCAGGTTTGAGAAAAGAAAGCATATACTTCCAGATTAAGTAGTTAAAGACTGTCAGAGTGCGATTTTGGCTTCAATTCCAGAACAAAAGAATTTCCACTACAGAACCTCAGCCACCACCTCCTTGGTCATCTTGTCAGTGACCAACAAACACCATGCTGGAAAAAATCTAATGGCTAATAAAAAGTATCCTCTCCCTCCCAAATCTTTCCTTCTCTTATACCCTCAGACTAGCGCAGTAATAATCATACAATTATTCTGTAATTACCACCAATCTGAAACCCCTCTAAAGCATTGTTCACTGTTGATAAGGGAGAACCATCACTAACCATGCACCTACCCTTTAGTCCTTTTGCAGCAAGGCCTCTGTGACCAAGCACGTCTACATGGATATCTCTGCCTGACAGGAGATGACCGGCCAGAAAACAAAAATCTTAGGTCGTCTTGGCTCTAGAGAAAGCAAAGTATTTAGAATAATGATACAAACAATTTTAAGATGATGCAGGATCGCGGAAAAGGCAGAGGAGGTGATGTGTCGCACCCACCTCTAATTTCAGAGGAAGTTTCAAAGGGTGTTTTTTTTGTTTTTTTTTTTTTTTTATCATACCCCAGCACAAGCAAAAAAGCACACACCTGCTGCTTAAGGAGAATGGAAAACCACAAGAGTAAGACTATCGAGTCTGGGTAATTACTCTTCTTTCCAGGACACATTGGTCTTTTTTTTTTTTATTTTTTTATATCTCAGTGGAGAGCTTTAATGGAAAATCACTGAGTTCTGATATGGGAATAGCAAAACGTCCTCTGTAAATCTTGGAAAAGAACAGTACATTGAAGGAAAACTGTTCATATAAACTGTTAATGACACGTTTCCGCTGTCAAAGATTCTAACGCTTTTGAGCATCTTTGCCATCCTCATCTTCCTTCCCTCCCCTTTCTTCTGATCGCACTATAGCTACCGTACCTCAGCATAACATTAAACTGTTCAAGTACTCTTGCAAATCGTATAAAATCCAAAATACCCCACACAGATGCCTACAGGTTTTGCTGTTACCATCACGTTAACGACACAATTGGTCCTGCCAAACCTACAACCTGCAAAACCTGAAGGCAATTAGCACACAGCCACATACGTATCGATCTTGTCCTGTTCTTGCCAAAACTGCTGGGTGACTTGTCATCAGCTTCAGTGACTAATAGCAGGCAAGACTCTCTCATCTGCCTTAGCTCTGATGCAGCTCCTAGAAAAATGGCTACTTCAGAAAGTCATGTCTTGTTATTTTGGGAACGTGTTATTTCCCACTGAGTACCAAGATGACAGCTCTTAATTATATGTCCTGAGAGCAGCCTCCACCAACTGTCCCCTGCTGCGCGCCAACACGAACAGCACTGTCCTCTCCCCTGCCCATCTCCACGCTTGGGAGGAGCTGTTCACACACCCCTACCCTGGCCATGCTGCCTGAAAACTCCTGCTGTGCTGCTCAAGGCCATGAAAACTGTTACAATACAGCTGTACCCACATCACTGTTCCTCATTCTGAGTGAGACTGCCCGTTCCTGTGTATTCCCACCTGTCTACAGCAGCTGTTGCCTTCTGTCTTGTAAGCCTTTTGGAAAAGTACCCTTTTTTTTTCTGAATACCCTCTTTGACCTCACTACAGGACAGGTCCGGAGTCCACCACCATGGCTGGTAAAGTCCGTAGCGATACAGAATTGCACAGGGATGACAAATACCCAGTGGTCCAGCTCATTTTGATTGTTTAAGACCAGGCTTTTGGGTAGAACACAGTTGAGAAAATTTGAAACCTAACACTCCCATCTTGATTGGCAGCTCTTTCTTCATCAGTTCTTTGAAATGCTTTCATTCCTTGGGAATACACAGCAAGACTTTCCTCATCAAAAGAAGCAACAAAGATCAGTCACAAAGATGCGGAAAACCGGACATCCACCTACTTGCCGCCTACCTAGTGACATTAGCAAGGCCCTGCCTATACACAAAGATTAAATTAATGGCCAATTTTCCTACACAGGAACTAAGGATCAACTGAATACAACCATCTGTTGTCACCTATTTGCACAAGAGGCACATGCTGCTTCAGCTTCTATCTTTCAGGCTGTTACCCATGAGAAAATGGAAGCATGTTTTATTGTAAGAGGAAACCTTTAATTGGAAAGCCAGTTCATGGCTTAATTTGCCTCTCTATGCACATATCTAGCGAATAGCCCAGGAAACGTTACACAAGTGATTAGCAAAGCAAACCCAGCACACCTCAAGAGATCCCGTAACTACACGAGTCTCTCTTTCCTTTTCACCCCAGTTCCCAAAGCACCGAGGCAGGAGCAGGCAGGGCAGTCACGCACTCGGCTCACACCAGGGAAGAGAGAGCAGCAACAGCCCTCTGTCACTCAGGATTAGTAACACCAATTTCTGCTCGCAACTGGGGCTCAGTCCATGTGCGGTCATGCGTTTGAGTTACGGCCTAGCCATGGTGATACTGCTCAGTTCAGGGTTAAACATGATACATTGGCCTTTAAGGAGGACAATTACTCCATAGCTTCACTATGCAAGCCTGATTATTTTGTATAAATTACGCATGCTTTGCTAAGGACTGTACCCTTGAAGAAGGAACTAAACACTGACAAAAAGGAAACATCCTGCTCCAGAAGGCACGGGATGATCGCCAAAGAACCATGAGCTAGGGGAAAAGTAAAGGCAGCAGGGGGAGATCACAACCACCGACTCAATTCAAGGCTGGAAGAACTTGCCCCCCCACCACTTGCAAGGAGGATGCGTGCTAGTTTACATAGCAAGTGAGGCTAATTTAAATATAACTGGCCAACAGTAGATGAGATGGCGACTACTAACCAATGAATGTAAATTTAGGTGGTTTTTTACTAATCCTGTAACAGAATAAATACATTGTTCTTCTTTGGTGTGCTGTGCCAGCTTTGTGGATTTACCCCCCAGCACCCATCTCTGCGCAGACATGAAAGAAACAAATTTCTCGGCTCTGCCTGTAAGATTGGCTTACTGCACACCGGGTACCGACCCCCGCTTGTGGGACAACACATCTGCAAGTACAGTACTGACCCAGATAGGAAACAGAGGGTGCCAGTTAATCCCAGGTGCCACATACACTGTACCTTCTTCCATCGCCTCCTCTCCATGAATTGTTTTCCAGTCTCTTCTGATAGATGGTAGTTGAGAGATATTCCAGATGTCAATCATATTTTGTAGTTTGTAAGCAATAAGTAGGTATAAGCAGAATGTATGGTTTCCTTTAACGAGATAAGACATCCTGTAACTCAAAAGTAATTAAAGGATGTGTAGATAGATTTGTGAGAACGCAGGAAAACAGACATATGGACTCAAGGACGAGGGAAACTAAGCATGCAAGTAAGAAGATAAGGGGTGGTTTGTTGGCATGAGAACAGCACTTTTGGAGGTCAAAGATTACTTGGCATGAAAGATACAAGAAGAACAAAGGAAAAACAGAAGTTTAATATGGAAATATTGAAAAGGGTAAAGAACGCTTAAGCAAGGAAGAGGATGGTAAGACCCCCGAAGAACACCCGACGACCACCCAAGGCAACAACTGCGACTGCGCGAAGGGCATTTGCATACGTTAATTATTTCTCGGAAATGTAATGAATAAGGTTTCCTGGAAATATGATGAATATTTATATCACACATGTCTTTAAACTTCACTAACGAGCTTTACGGCGTGCACGATAGGTGGAGCGATCCCCCGTGTACCCAGCGCTGAAATAAACACGCCTGCTTTAGAACTCACTCTCCGAGTTGCAAAGTTTGTTGCGCGCGCCACTTCCACCTCATCCCAGCTCAGATACCTGCACGCTGGCTCGGGGCTGGCGACCCTCGGGGCAGCAGCAGGAGCTGCTCTGACCCTGGTGCTGGGGTTGTTCCTGGGGCTGAGCACTCGGGCCCAGGGCTGGTGAGCTGGGCCACGGCAGGGCCCACGGGTGATGAGGTCTCCAGGTCTCCCCCGGGCCCGTCCACACGGCGAGACCACCTGCCCCTGGCCCTGGCCCTGCCCCTGCCCCTGCCCCTGCCCCTGGCCCTGGCCCTGCCCCTGCCCCTGGCCCTGGCCCTGGCCCTGCCCCTGCCCCTGCCCTGGGCCTGGCCTTGGCCTTGGCCTTGGCCTTGGCCTTGGCCCTGGTCCCCCCCCTCGCCCCGGCTGCCCCACCCCGTCTCTCCCCCATTTCTCCTCAGGCCACTCCGCCTCTGCCCCCTCCGGCCCCGCCCCAGGTCGGCAGTGACTGACAGGCCAACACCGGCTCCGCTGATTGGCTCCGCCGTGGCCAATGGCGCAGCTGTTGCCGGGCGGGCAGGGGCAGCCCGGGCCTCTCCTCACAGAGCTGCCCTGCGCCAGCTGCCCCCCGCCAGGGCAGCTGCTCCTCAGCCAGCCGGGACACTGGGCCTGCGGAGAGACGGCCTGCAAGAGGGGCCATTTCACCTGGAGCTGTTCTCTCAGCAGCGCAAGGTGTGTGCGCAGGTCTGCCCTCCCTCGGTCTGCTCGTGGGGTCTGGGCCCCCTCAGGGAGGGGACGTGAGAGGACAGGAGGGGATCTGCTCTGGATTCGCTCTGGATCGGCAAGTCTTTCCCAAAAGGCGGCTCTGTCTGGGCTCCAGCCACAGCCCCGGGCGGGAGGAGCTGCGTGACGGGAGCCGCTGGCCTCGGCCAGGCCGGCACCCGGCAGGAGACAGGGCTCTGGCCCCGGTCACACCGCCCGTGCTGAGCCCAGCACCCGGGGCCTTCCTCAGGCCTCGCCTTCCCCTGGGGCTGAGGAGGAGAGACACCCTGTCCTGGCGTGGCCCAGGGCATCCTCCTGCGGCCAGAAGGAAGGACGGAGCCCCGTCCCTCTCCCCACAGGGGCTGACCACTGTCCTTCCCTTCTGTGCCTGGGGCTTCAGGGCCAAGCAAATGCTGGGGCACCGAGGGCTCCTGGGGCAGCTTTGGGCATCTCGGAAGCTGAGGCGTGGCTGCCCCTTTGCTTCTGCAGATGCAGTTATCTGCTACCCGCTCCACGATCAGAACTGCTTCTTCGTCGTGGCACGTGGACTGGACAGATGCCACGTCCCTGTTAGTCTGGGAGGACTTCAGGGAAACAAGGAGGTTGCAGCATGCACCCAGGTAGGAGGACGGTGGAAAGGAGCCCTGACAAGGTTTTTCTGCTGTTTCAGATCTGAACTCTGTGTGCATCCCAGCACCAAAGTCTGCTTTTTTTCCTCCAAGCTGCACAGCTTTTTGCCAGCAAAAGCGAGTCGGCCTGAGCTGGTCTTTGGGATAACTTGGCTCCTTCCATTTTGAATTGCATGCCTACGCTTTTCCTTTTTTCCACCAATGTCTTCCTTTCAACCCTCTTCCCCCCAGGTTCCCTCCTCTTTCAAAGGTGATTGTGATTTCAGTTTCTAGACAGATCGTGGAGCAGGTAGACCCAGGATGTAAGTGTGGACTGGTCTATACCTTCAGAGCTGTAGGCTGAGCTGTTTTACCTTTAAAGGCTAGATAGATATGGGCTATGGGTAGAGTTTCTGTTTGCTAATTAGTACTCCTTTTGGGGCCCTGTGACAGTAAGTTTGTCTGCCTGCAGATCTGCAGCAGTTAAAACTGACACTGAAAGAGTTTCAATGATGGATGCTGTTCTGTGTGTTTCATTTTGGGTCCCCATTTCACTGAGCTAGAATTATTCCTTTGCAGTTAGGTGATGGGGATCTTCTTGCACTGATCTTTTCTTTCTGGAGCGCATCCTGATATCCTTTGTCATCCAGAGCTTTCCCCTCTGTTGCTCAGAAGAGTGATGGTCGTGATGAGGACTAAATGCTGTGAGTAACGATTTCTTCAAGTCTGATTATGAAGGTGCCAAGCCCTGTTTGGAGAGTCCAAAGGCTTCATTTCAGGCCCAAAGCCTCATTTTTAGCTTCCAAAGCCTCTTTTTTAGGGACGAAATCCTCCTTTTCATGGACCATAGGCTCATTTTTAGGATTTGGTCTGCAATTTTAAGGGCCCAAAGCCTCATTTTGAGCATCCAAAGACCCATTTTTAGGGTGCAAAGCCTTAGGTTTTGGTACCAAAGCATCCTTGGAGGGCCCCAAACCTAATTTCAGGGTTCAAAGCCTCATTTTCATTTCTAAAGCACCATTTCTAGGGACCAAAGTCCCATTCTTAAGGCCTTGACCCTCATTCAGAGAGTCCAAACCCGTCTTTCACAGCTCTGAGCCTCAAATGTAGTGCTCAAAGCCCTGTATTTGGCATCAAAGCTTCATTTCGGGGGGCCACAGAGGAACCAATAGGTTCACCTTGTTGTCAGGGTCCAAAGCGTATTTGTAGCATCTCCCCCATTCTTTGCAGTGACAAAGCCTGCTTTTGAGGGCTGAAATCCTCCTTTGGAGGGTCCAAACCTGTCTTTCATTACCCATGGCCTTTTTTTAAGAAGCCACAGTTTCATTTTTAGGATCTTGTGGTGGTGTTTATGTCACTGCCGACAGGGCAGGCCCAGGAACCTGGCTTGTGCAGATGCTTGTGATGTCACCTGTGGCCAAATTCCTCTGCCGGAGAGGGCAGAGGCTGAGCGGCCTCAGGAGAAACAGGTGAGAGGTGGGCCAGGGGCAGCTGGGGCAAGGGAGGGAGCAGGGCCAGGACCAGGACCAGGGGTGCCACATGCACAGGAGCAGGTATCTCATTTTTATAGAGCAGCATTACTTTTAGGATCCAGCCGGTTGCTTTGAGGGTCCAAGCTGCATCCTGAGTTTCCAAGCCCTCATGTTTAGGCTCCAAACCCCTCTTTTAGGGCCCAAAGCCTCAGTTTTAGAGTCCAAAACTTCGATTCCAGGGTTGAAAACCTCCTTCTTATGGTTCAAAGCCTCGCTTTTTGGGCCCAGGGACTCATTTTTAGGGTTTTAATCTCTCTTTTAGGGTAGTATGCCTCATTTTTAGGTTTCAAACCTTCATTTTTAGGACTGACAGCCACTTTGTAGAGTTCAAAGCTTCGTTTATAAGGCCCGAATACACATTTTTCAGTCCCAAAGCCTCATTTTGAGTGTCCAAATACTCATTTTAGGGTCCCAACTCTTATTTTTGTTAAGAAATCCTCATTTTGGTGGTCCAAAGCTTTATTTAGAAGCTCCAGAGCCTCATTTCGGGGTCCACAACCTTGTCTCTAAACTCAAATTTTGAGGGTCCGAACCTGATTTTCAGGGCCCAATGCCTCATTTTCAAGGTCCAAAGAATCATTTTTACAATCCAGCCCTTTATCTTTAGGGTCCTGAAGCCACATTTCAAGGGTCCAAATACCCATTTTTAAGGTCCACCCCCCCCTTTTACAGTACAACCCCCACTTTTAGAGCCCCAAGCCTCATTTTGTAGCTTCCAAAGCCTCCTTTTTGGGATCCAGTCTGCAATTTGGAGGGTCCAAATGCTCATCCGGAGGGCCCGAAGCCTCATTTTAGGGGCCAAACTCCTCCTTTAGGGTACGAAGCCTCATTTGGAGCCTCCAAAGACCCATTCTTAGGGTGCAAGGCCTTAGTTAGGTCGCTGCAAATTCAGCAACGGGTCGCTGCGCAAGCCTCCCTTCGGCACTGTCCTCCAAGAAGTGGGGTGGCGCTGGCTGCCTCCGAGTCAGCGGCTCAGCGTCAAGGAGGGAGACTGGGCCACGGCAGCAGCTGCTCAGCAGGCGATGACATACAGAGGATGTCGCTGCTAGCTGATTGTGTTGCTTGAGGACAGAGGATGGGTAAGTAAGTGATGACCTACGGAGGAGGTCACTGCCGGGTGATTGTGACCACCGCCGTGAGGGCGGAGGGCCAGTTGTCGCGCACAGAGGCCCCGGGCTCAGTGTGCAAGTCGCACTGTGTGGTGAGGTCCTCGTCCTCCCAGCTGGGCACGGCCATCTTCTCCTGAGGTACCCCGTGTGCCACAGGGCGCTGATGATGGCTTCTGCCTGGGAGAGGAACCATTACCACTCACAGCTGGAGAAAGCAGCAGCTTTCCTCCCCAGTCTCATTGTTGAGGACTGTCTCAGGAGTGACAATCCCATTCAGACTGTCCACGGAGTGCTGCTCTTTGCGGATATTTCAGGTGGGGGGAGCAGGGAGGAGCAACCACGGACAGGAGCCTTTTTGGGCCACACTAGGCCCTTTGGAGCCCTGCCCCGGCTCCTCAGACAGAGTGGCCGTCTTGTCACTGCTGAGGTCTTCTGCTGGGATGCCCAAAGAGAGGGGGACGGGTTATGTTGGGCGGTCAACCGCTGCCACCGCCAGCACTGAGCCAGCGCGTGGGAAGGTGTGACCTACAGGTTCTCGGGCCGGGCAGCATGGAACTGGCTGCCGGGTCCTTTGGCCCACGTGGGCATTTCCTGACTTCTGGGTGTCCCTGTTACAGGTTTCACTGCTTTGTCAGAGAAATTCATCCAGAGGAGCGGCCCAGACAGAGGCACTGATGAGCTGGCGCAAACCCTCAATGACTACCTGTGTGACATTTTGGAGGGTAAGAGCCGTGCCGCGGGACTGTCTGGCAGCGGGCCGTGAGGCTGCTCATGGAGGGTGGAGGTGGACATGCTGGGCAGCCTGGTCCTGCCTCCTTGCAAGGGCTGGGGCTTTCTGTGGCCTGCAGGAACAGCCAGGGTGTCCTGGTGAATCAAGACCGGCACAGGTCCTTTCTGCTCCCCACTGTGGCCGAGGAGGCACCCGCTTTCTCAGCAGCTTCCTCTGTGCTTCTGGCATGAACACCCGGCTCGGTGATGCATTAGTGCCCAGAGCAGGCTGGGGGCATCCAGCAAGCGCCAGCACGCGAGTGACCTGAGGATGCTGGCGCTGATATACGTGTGTGTGTCTGTGTGTGTGTGTGTGTGTGTGTGTGTGTGTGTCTGTGACACCCTCACGAGCCCCTTTTCACGGGGGACATCTTGACCCTTCTAAGCTGACCGTGAGCACATTGTGGCCACCTCTTTGGCAGCACCTGTAGAGCAAAGCAAGAGAGTCCTCAAAGATGATGAAGGGTCTGGAGCATCTCTCCTACGAGGAAAGGCTGAGAGAGCTGGGACTGTTTAGCCTAGAGAAGAGAAGGCTTGGGGGGTGATCTTAGTAATGTGTCTAAAACCTGAAGGGAGGGTGCAATGAGGACAGAGCCAGGCTCTTTCCAGTGCTGCCCAGTGTGAGGAGCAGAGGCCACGCCCCAGGCATGCACTGAAACACAGGCCGTTCCCTCTGTACGTCAGGAAAGACTTTTAGAGTGTGAGGGTGACTGAGCGCTGGCACAGGTTGCCCAGGCAGCTTGTGGAGTCTCCCTCGTTAGAGCTCTGAAAAAATGATCTAGCCACCGTCCTGGGCAGCTGGCTCTGTGCAGCCCTGCTTGAGCAGCAGGGTTGGACCAGATGGACCCCAGAGGTCCCTTCCAGCCTCCACCTTTCTGAGATCTGGTGGCAGCTCGCAGCCCTGCCTCCCTGCCTGCTGTGCACGTACCAGGGCTGTGGCCCCTGTGAGCCTGGGAGGCAGGCCAGAGCGGTGCTTTCCTGAGCTGTGCCCCACGGTGCACCCTCACCTGGGTGCTCCTCTCGGGGTAGAGGGGCTTGCTCTGTGGCTTCTGGAAGAAGGTGCCCACGTGACTCTTCCTTTCCTTCTCTCTGTCCGCAGAGATGCTGATTTTTGGAGGAGACATCTTTAAGTTTGCTGGTATGTACGCAGGACGACGATGCCCACGTGTGCTGACCTGCGGCATTTAAGCGCTGTGGCGGCCGTTTGCTGTGCTCTCCTTCTCAAGAGGCTCTGTGCAGCACCTTGAGCCAGCTTCCTGGCCACTCACGCCCCCCCCGTGCAGTGCCCTTTCTCCAGGCTTCTCTTTCTCCCTGGGCCTGCCTGCCTCCGGTTTGGCTTTGGCAAGGGCTGTGGCCTCCCTCATTCTGCCCCTGCTGGTAGGACCCTGGGCTGGGGGTGGGGGCAAGGAAGCACTGAGAGGAGGAGACCCCCTAGAAAGCACAGCCAAAGGTGTGTGTCGGGGGGGTGGTGAGGGGCAGGGAGGCCCTGGTGGTGGCGGAGCTCGGGCTGCCAGGCTGCGAGGGGAGGAGGCGGCCCTGGTGTGCTGCAGCTGCAGAGGAGCGCTCGGGGCAGGGGGTGCCACCGCTGCCGGCTGTCGGCCGCCGTGGCTGGCCCGGGAGAGGAGCGGTGTGCCGGTGCCCAGGGTTTGGCCCTCCAGGACGATGCCCTCCCACGGGCCCATCTTCCTCAGCACGTCGGCCGGTTTCTGCTGTCCCTGCCGCTGAGCGTAGGTCGGGGAGAGTCAGGTCTCAGCAGAGCCTTTACCTTTCCCTCACTTTCCCCAGGGGATGCTGTGCTGGTGCTGTGGAGAGCACCATCCCAGGAGCTGGCTAAGACCATCAGCCTGGTGCTGCAATGTAGCCGGCAGATCCAGAGGAAGTATGGGAATCGTGACACGCACGTGGGTCAGAAGGTCCGACTGAAGATAGGTACGGGCGCTGTGGCACGGGGTGCTTCTCGCTGGCAGGGAATGGGGGGATCCGTACTGGGGCTAGTGCCAAAGGAAAGCATCTCCTGCGAGCATTTAAGGGGCCAGCCGTAGTCTGGGCGGGGATGGGAGACCAGGCCTGCTGGGTTTGCGTGCGTTTGCAGCTGCAGAGGAAGCTTAAAGGCAAAGCGGGCGTCAGATCAAGTATGAGGGTCCTTGAATGTCTGATTTAGCACAGATGTCTGTGGGAGGTAGTTATCTTTCCATTTTTTCAGGTGGGGGCAGCTCTGCATCCTTTGCCCTGCTGGATTCTCCCCTGCCTCTCACAAAGAGCAAAGGGGAGCTGCTTTGCACATGGCTCTGGGAAGGGCTTTGGCAGGCTGTCGTGTGTTCTCAAGCAGACAGCTACAACCTGCCTGCATGTTGGTGGAGCAGGCAGTGACCAAGCCCGCCTGGTTTGCTGGGCTTCTGGGCAGGCTGCTGGGCTTCTGGGCAGGCAGCTGGCTAAGACAGCCGGCACTCTCAACACACTGCCTCTTTCTAGACACCCGTTTCAGGGACCTGTGTCAGTATGCCCCTGAGGAGGATGGAGGATGCCCTCCCCTTCCATAATGCCCTCCCCACTGGGCTTCAGATTAGGTTCTGAACAGCTGAGATGCTGGGGGCTGTAGAGCTCCAAATCTTCCCTGTGTCAGTGCTGCTTCTCCCTCTCTCTCTCACCAGGGATCTCTGCAGGGCCCATGGACCTCCTGCTAGTTGGAGACAGGAGGCGGCAGTACTTCTTGATCTGTGGCCAGGCCCTGGATGAAGTTCGTGAGGCCGAAGAGCTTGCGAATGCAGGTGAAGTAATCCTCTCGGCCACCTCCTGGGAGCTCTGTGAGCAGCACCGGCTCAGGACCAGGCGCCTTGCAGGCAAAAGAGCTGTGAAGGTAGGTGGATGGGATGGCCTGTAGAGCCATTTTGAGGACCCAGACCTGGACATGAAGGAGGGAGGTGTCAGAAGGCTGAGGAGCTGGATGTGGAGAGAGTTGGGGCTGTGGAAGTGGGTAGGCAGCTGAAGCTCTTGTCCTTCCATCTCAGGGGTAACGGTGGGCTGGGCTTGCTTGGTTTGAGGGGTCGGGAGGCACTGGGAGGGTTTTGGCCCCACCAGCAATGTCCTCTGTGGGTCATGGCGCTGTGGTTGACAGCTGGGGGATGCTTGGATGATGCCTGCCCAGCTCCGGTGCTTCTGAGGAAGCACTGCTGTCCCATCCAGCCAGGTGGGCTTGTTCTCCCCTTTGCTGGGCAGTGACGGTGGAGGGCGGGCTTTGTCCCCTGGGACTCCTGGGGAGGCCAGTGGCAGTGCCTTCACGCTGTGTGTCTTCAGGTTACAGGCATGGATCGGATGTCTTGGTCAGAATGCCAAGACGCTTTACGCGAGCTTGTGCAACACCCAAGGAGCCGCCGCTTGGAAGGGGAAGGTGAGTGCCAACTTCACCTTGTTCGCGGATTGCCTGGAAAGGTGGGGCCTGGCTGCTTCAGGGGCCAGAGAGGAACCACCCCTGCCCTCTTCCTCCTTTCGGTTAGCACTCATGCTTTTGGCCCTCCTGTGCATCAGCTGGGGCAGTGGCTGCGGCTGCCTTCTCCCTCCAGGGGACAGCACTGCCGTGAGCATCTGGAGGTGGCAACATGAGCAAACGCAGAAGACTCTTTCTCCCCCATTTCCAGTGCCAGCCCCTGCTTTCCGACACCTCGTAGTCCCATCCTCCCAGCAACCACCTGCTTTTTCTCTCCTCAGGTGCCATGAGGCCCGCTCTTCCCCTGCCCAGCGGCCCTAATGCGCACGACATGCTTAGCAAGTACATATCAGAAGCTGCTCTCAGGAAGGTACGTCCAGGCCGCCACTGCTGGGGGCTGCATTTTTGGAGGGCAGAAGAAGTGGTGCATTGCAGAGATGGAGTTCTCACGAGAACAGACAAACAGAAGAAAACGCACCCTGAGACGACAACGCGGGGAAACTGAGCCAGGGGGCACTGGTGCTGCACCATTGCGTGTGTTGTTCTCAGAGAGATACGGGTGGTGGGAGGCAGACTTCTGTCTGTCTGTCTTTTCTGTGGGTATGGTTCTGGATGTGCTGCGGTCGTGACAGTGGGATAAAGGGGAGGTTGACAGTGACAGTGGGATAAAGGAAGTCCCCAGAGCATCCCTGCGGGTCGCCCCTCATGTCCATACCTGTCCCAGGATGGGGTGTTACCGGAGCAACTTTCTCTCCTTTGTCATTTGCGTTAACGATTCGGTATCCGCCTGCCACAGGCTGGGCAGCCTGCCCGCCATTTGCACCGAGAGGAGGATTTAGCCCTTCCTCGGGTAGTACCTGCTATTGCCAGTATGCCTGCTCTCCCTCGGTATCTGGTATGGGGAGTAAGCCCCCGGGAGAGCAGGCTGGTGAAGCCATCGTGCTCTTGTCTTCCAGCTTGATGACAGAGTGCCGCTGGACCTCTTCTCTGAGCTACGGCCAGTCACCAGCCTCTTCGTCCAACTGCAGTTGACTGCAGGTATCAACGCAGCGGCCGTCCACACCGTCGTCCACGATGCCAGCAGGATGATGCTGGAAATCCTCTGTCCTCACAAAGGCGAAATCAACAAAATCGTCCTGTTTGATAAAGTGAGTGTGTGGGAGCAATCGCTTCCCCCCACCCTGAGAGGGTGGGCGGTGAGCAAGAGGGAGAGGCTCCCTCTTAGGCACTGTAGCAAGATGTGCTGCATCTGTCCTTGGCAGGGCTGCACGTTCCTCTGTGTGTTTGGCCTCGGCGGAGAAAAGCTGCCCTACGAGAGCATTCATGCCTTGCAGAGTGCTATTCAGATCTTCAATTCCTGCTCCACCATGCTCATGGAAACAAAGTGAGCGTGTGGTGGGGGTGCATGCTGCCTGGGATGGTGCAAGGGGGCTTCCCAGAAAGAGACGCGTCTTCTAGCTTGCTCTGCCTCGTCCCTGGCAGGAAGGAGGCCAGTGCCCTGAGAGGTGGCAGGCGAGCCCCGGGCTTAGCCCTCGGCAGCCAGGCGGAGTCCCTCCAAGCACACCCTGCTAGCCACCGTGCTGGAACGAGCCCTTGCAAGGGCGAGAGGCTCCTTGGTGCCAGAGGCAGGCCCTTCTGGGCGACTGGCCCACGAACGGGATGGGGTCCAGCCACCTGATCTCAGGTTGCTGCCATCGCAGGCAGTGACATCATGGGTGCCTTCTTCCCTCCCTCTTTGCTCACGAGAGGGCTGTGGCCTTCTGCAGGTTGCAGCTCAGGGAATGTGGCCTCAGGGGAAGCGTCCAAAACATCCCACGTGCGCTCTACCCCTGTCCTTTGTCCCTTGCAACGTGGGTATGTTGCGCCCCTGAGCTCTCCACGTCCCCAAGACCCACGCTGGCCGGACAGGATGGCGGGTGGCCCAGGCTAGCGCCGAGGGGAGGTGCGGGAAGGGATGAATCTGGGCGGGCAGGACTGCGCCTGGGGCGCTGCTGAAGCTGCGCTGTTTCCCTGTGTGCCAGGGCGGTGTCTGTTGCAGTTACCAGTGGGACGGTGTTCTGCGGAGTCACCGGCCACCCTCTGAGGCATGAATACACAGGTAGGAGGCGTGCCTCTGAGGCACGGGAGGCTGGCGTGGGCCTGCTTAAGCATAGCACTCTGGAAGAGGAAGGCGGGCTGGGAGAGGGCTTTCCCAGCAGCCGGTCAGGAGCGGCCCAGGCAGTGCAGGTCCTGGCCCGTGGCAGGAGAATGGGCTCTGTGGCCGTTTGTTCCCCTGGGTTCTGCTGATCCCGCTGTGGGGTTGGCCTGTGCTGGAGGTGAGGCAGCCATTGGCCTGGAAGGGCGCCACGGGGCAGGTCGCACGGAGATGTCAACGCACGCGCGCTCTCTCTCTCTCTGGCAGTCCTTGGCCACAAGGTGAATTTGGCAGCCCGGATGATGGTGCACTACCCTGGGCTGGTGTCCTGTGATGCAGTGACCTACGCCTCCTCTCGGCTGCCCCCTTACTACTTCAAGGAGCTGCCGGAGAGAAAGATGAAAGGCCTCAGTCGTCCTGGCACTGTCTATCAATATGTGGGGATCACCAAGAAGAGGTGAGTGACCTCTGAGAGGGCTGGATGAGGGGATTGTGGCATCAAGGGTGCAGCCTTGTCCAGCAAAGAGGAATTAGGCAGAGAGAGACCAAGCTGGTCTCCCTTGCCTGTGGCTGAGACGGTGAGAAGCCCTGGCGCGGGAGGCTTTTTGCCTCTCTCCCCTGCTGTCTCCTGCTGCTAAGAGAGCGGGAGCGAAGCCACAGGGATGGGGAAGGTTTGCCTGTCTTGGCAGACACAACCTGGCCTTGCAGGCTCTGTCCAAATGGCTTTCAACTGTGCTTGCTCCACCACGTGCCCTGGTAACGCTGACCCAAGGAGGTTTTTGTCCCGGCTGCTTCCGAGCAGGAAGCTTTGGGCCAGCCTGTTTCCCATGGGGAAATGTGGACCATGGGGACACTCTTCCTCATGTCTTCCTGCTGAAATGTCAGCTCTTCCTCTGGGCCAGGATTTGACCTTCTCTTTGGATGACGGTTTGAATGTTAACATTGCCATCTCTTGGAAACTACAGGAGGACTTGAGCCAAAGGTGCTAAGGTGCTTGGCATCCCAACCCGTTGAGTGACACAAGTCCTCCTTTGCAAGACACTTGTTTCTCTTTGCCAGCGTGTGCTAGCCAACAGCACGCCCTGGCTCCTTTCACATGTCTCCGGTGTCTCTTGGTTTGGCCTCTGGTGGTGGACTCTTGATACGTTCTCCTGTCCTGCCATGGCCGTTGGGCTTCTTTATGCTTGAAGCTGTCCTAGCGTGCAGCTTGAACTATGGGTGGGGGTGCATACAGGGGAAAACATGCTGCTCGGAAGAAAAGCAGGTGCACGAGGAGCACATCCTGCCCCTCTACGCCAGGCTGCTTCTCTGTGTCCCCTGGCTTCTCACCAGCTAATTGACCTGTGTTTTCTTTTCCCCTGCTTCTAGCATATTTGGCATGGGTCTTGCCAAGAAGAGGTCAGAGTACGCCCCCTTACTGGGTAGGTGGAGAATGCCTTGCTCTTCTGAAGCCCAGTTTCTTCCCCTCGGTAACTTTTAGTGCCATGCTGGGAAGGGAGAAGCTTTTGCCGGGGATGGTGTTGCCTGCAGCGGCCCTAAGGAAGTGCGGCCTCTCTTGGCCCCTACTTGGTTGATCTCTTTGGGGTGGAAAGCAGGGTGAGGTGCCTGGTGCTGCCTTGCCGTGCTCCAGACCTGGTACGAAGGTACCTTTCAGCTACGGAGCTGCTCACACCTGGGGGCTATGTCTTTGGGATCAGGAAAGAGATTGCCTTCTGCCAGACTGACGGAGAGTTCCGGTGGTGGGTTCTCCCCCTTGTACTCCTCAGAGATCCTTTCTTGGCATCATCTGGGCGTAGACATGGAAACGTCAGGACACACGGGGTGCATTTAATCACACGGTGTCTTGCTGGAGGTTTTGGGCCCTGTTACAGGTTAACCCCGGGAGGCAGCTCAGCCCCACAGAGCCACTCGCTCCCCCCAGTGGGATGGGGAAGAGAATCAGAAGGGTAAAAGTGAGAACAGTGCTGGGCTGAGACACACACAGCTTAATAGGTAAAGCAAAAGCTGTGCAAGCATACAAGGCCGAATCAGGCATTCGTTCCCTGCTTCCCATCGGCAGGCAGGTGTCTAGCCATTTCCAGGAAAGCTGGGCTGCATCATGCGTAACGGTGACTTGGGAAGACAAACGCCTTAACTCCAAACGTCCCCCCTTTCCTCCCTCTTTCCCCCAGCTCTTCTTGCCAAGCACCGCATCATATGGTATGGAATAGGCCTTTGGGCAGTTGGGGTCAGCTGTCGTGGCTGTGCCCCCTCCCAGCTTCTTGTGCGCCCCCAGCCTGCTCGCTGGCGGGGCGGCGTCAGAAATGGTAAAGGCCTTGACGCTGTGCAAGCACTCTTCAGCAATAACCGAAACAGCGTTGTGTTAGCAACAGCCGTGTCTGGTCACAAATCCAAACCAGAGCACCGTAGGAGCTATCACTGAAGAAAATTCACTCTAGCCCAGCCAAAAGACACTGAAGATGCTGCCTCGGCTACCAGGAAGTGCCCTGTGGCTCATGCTACAGCAAGGAGATGCTGCAGCGACTCGCATCATCTCTTCCAGTCTTGTGCTGGATCACTGCGGGGAGTTGCATGGGGCCAGCTGAACCTCTGTGCCTGTGGGAGGGCAGAGGGTGGTGGGACGGGGAAGAAGGCATAGGAGCTGCGCTGTGGGGCAGGCGGGCCCCCTCCCGCTCTGAGGAAGGCAGAGGTAAAAAAGCTGGGATGAGAGGGCAGGAAGGAGGCCTGGCTGTAGGCAGGCTGGTGGAAGTGGTGGCGGGACAGGGAACTGCGGTGGAGGGTGCCAGCCAAAGTGACATCTCTCTGCTTTTCAGCACACCCAGCAGCTGGTTTTCTTGTTTGTCTTCACAGGTCGGGAGAAGGAGATTGACCTCTTTGGCAGCTGCTTGAAAGCCTATGAGGACTTAGGACAAAGGCACATCCTGGCATTTGAGGGCACGATGGGCTCCGGAAAGAGCCACTTACTTACCGAACTGGCCTATTTAGGCCAGGCTGCTGGCCACAGGTACAGGTTTTTGACCTCTAGCTTTGGGACGCTGCCCCTGCCCATCACCTGGCAGGCATAGAACATTCCGTCCCCTCTGCCGGTGCGCCTGGCCCTTGGACTGCAGCCTCTCGAGAAAGCCTCCTGGAGACACTCCCTAGGAGCACCTGCATGCTCTGCTCCCGCCTCTACATCTCTGGGGAGTTGGAGGTGGCTTCTTGAGCCATGCCCTTTCCTCCTTCACTTCTGGGCCAGGCACAGATAGAAAGAAAGAGCCCAAGCCCAATGCTTTTCATCTGCCTCCAGACCCAACAGACAGCAGGGTGGCCTGTCTCGGAAGCCCTGCTTGCCCTCTGCCTGTTTCCCAGAAGGAGCACTGGGGCAGAAAAGCCTTCCTGTGGTCTGGGAAGCAGGCTGCTAAGGTCTGGAGCCCAAAGGCAAAGCCGCCACTTGCTCCATCCTTGCCCCTTAGCCCCATGAGTTCCTCTGCAGGGGGACGTAGCGAGACCTGGGCCGGCGCTGGGGAGACGCAAGAGTCTGGACCCGGCTCTCCCGGTGGCTTGGCAGCAACTGCCCCTCTGTGCCCTTTCTCGTATGAGGAGCGAAAAGCTTGGCCTCCTCTGGGAAGCACTTTGAGACGAGTGGCTGACGAGCCCCCCCCCCCAAGGGCATCTGCACCCCTTTTGTCTTAGAAGGCTTGGGCTGTTGGGGATCTCAGTCCCCTTTGCTTTTGCACGGCAGGGTAGTTGCCATGGAACTGCTAGAGGTCAACGTGAGGCAGTCCTTCTGTGCCATCCGTACGCTGATGGCCAGGGCCCTGGGCCTCCAGGACTGTGAACACTGCGGTGCCAGGCAGCGCACGCTGCAGACAGTGCTCCGCGGGACAATTGAAGAGAGCAGCTTTTGCCTCCTCAATGACATTTTCCTTGTCGAGGTGAGAGCAAGAGGCCTCTCTGGCCCCTGGAGAAGGCCTTCTCGTGAGCTTTTCTGGGTCTGATGTTGTGTGGGCGCGCTGCTGGGAGTGCCTTAGCTCAGGGTTGGGAATCGTGGGGGTCATAGCACAGGTTTCCCATTCCTGGGCCCTGGGGGGCTCCCTTTCTGGGGTGAGTTCATGTCCCACGCTGCGTCTGGTGGTGCCCGGTGCCTTGTTCAGCACCTTGGAAGTGGCACTGGAGAGAGGCTGGTGCTGGGCGAGTGGTCTGCTCCAGCCAGCCCAAGCGTCCTACAGCCAGAGAACCAGCTCTTCAGCCCACCCCCAAGCCCCAGCTCTGCCAGCGACCCTCAGCAGAGGGCCTCTGCTTTAGGCTCCAGGTGAAGTCCCCACTGTGGCTCCTTGCACCTGTGCTGGGGAGAGGTAAGGTGCTGAGGCCAGCAGAGGCAGTTTGCTCTGCGGTCTTGCTTGGTGGGTTCGTGTGCCTAGCCCCAGAGCGATGCTCCTCCCTGACTCTGCTTTTCTGGCCAGTTTCCCGTTTCGGACAAGGTTCGCGAGATGCGTGGAATTGAAAGAAAAAAGGAGTTGCACTCGACTTGGGCAAAAGTGCTAGAGAAGGTGAGCATTTCTCCTTCCTTTCTTCCTCCTGGGTCAGAGAAGGAAAACAAGCCTGCTGGCTGCGGGCTCTGCACCACAGCAGTGTGAGCGGGTGGGAGGACCACACGCCCGGGCCATCGCCCTTCAGGGCCTGAGGAACGCCCCCCCCCCCCCCCCCCCGCAGCCCCACAAACACACCCCATAACTTTCCTCTTGTCAAGTGTACCCTGGACAAGGAGCAATGGCTTCTGCATTCCCTTGCCCAAGCTGCCTCCTTCTGCAGGTCAGGTGGTGTTAGGTGTGACCTTAAAATCTCAAAGAAATTAAGAGTCAGTAAGCTTCTGAGCAGGGAAGTGGCTGGGGAGAGACTTCCGAGCATCCTCTCAAGAGACAGAGGCTCAATCTCCTCCCCTGCAAGATACTTGGGATTCCACTGGATTGCCCTCAGAACATCCTGCTTTTTTTCAGACCATTGGAGGAGAATTTGGCATATTCGTCATCGACAATGCCCATTTCATCGACCCTGCCTCCTGGAGTATCATGTCACCCGTGCTCCGAAATGTCTCCTACTTCATGGTCATGAGCTTAGCGCCGGGCTACGCAAGAACAGAGGGCTTTTGCAAAGCTGCAGCAGACAACACAACGTCCCAGAAAATCACCTATCTTCGTCTGGATGAGCTGAAACCTTCAGCTGTGGTGCAGACAGTCTGCCAGAACCTTAGAGTGGACAGCATCTCCAGGGATCTAGCGAGGTAAGTTCGAGGCGGGGGAGCTCTTCCTGAGGGCTTGAACCTATGCAGACCACGGACGGGAATCAGCCCCCAGGAAAGGGAGCGCAGGGCCACTAGAAGCATCACCGACTCTAGGGAGTACTCTAGGAGCTGGGTTGCTTGTTATGCCTTGTCCTGGCAGGCGCGAGCTGAGAGTGGGCCACTGCCGAGACACAGAGCGTGGGAGGTGTCAGCCCTTCGCGGCTGCACAGAGAGGAAGGGAGGAAGAGTCCTGAGCCCAGGCGTGGCTGGGCTGTGAAAAGGCCTTGGTCTAGGTGGCCGGGCTGTGGGGGAGATGCCCTGGGGCAGAGGCCTGCCCTGCTGCCAGAGAGGATCTAGGCTCCTGAGGAGAGGAAAGGCAGGGCTCGCTGCTCTGCGCTTTGGCCGTTGTCCACGATTCTTTTCCCATGGACTTGAGCGAAGGCTGGAGCTTCAGGGGGGCCCAAAAGCCTAAGCCAGCAGAGGACTGTCCCATTCAAAGGCGAGGTGCAGCTGTGACAAAGATGCTGGCTACCCTGTATTGCCCAAGTGACTCGCTGCCCACCTGAACCGTGTTTCACCTTACTCCCCTTGTGGTGGTCACTGCCGCGTCTGCTCCTGTCCAGGTTCCTGATCCAAAGAAGCTCGGGGATCCCGTATTACTGCAAGGAGCTGCTGGGCTGCCTTCTTTGCAACGACATGCTCCGCACCCAGAGGCGGGCTGAAAAAGCAGAGGACAACTGGGAGAGCCTGATCAGTAAGCACCTTTGCTGCTGACTAGCGAGTTGCTGCGGCGCATTCTCCGCAGCACAGTCTTGCCCCATCATTCCCCCGCGGGTCTGGGCAGAGTCAGATCTTGCAGCGGTGCAGAACGTGGTCTGGCGGAGGCGTGGGCTCCTGCGTGCCTTGCTGTTGGGACAGCCAAAGCAGGGGCTAGCGAGTTCTGGTGGCTTGGAGGGGCCTAAATTCTTGGGGCGGGGGCTGGGGGGCTAAAACAACAGGGGAAATGGTTCCAGAGCACATGTGTTTCTAGTGTTTCTTAGGCGTTCTAATGGGCACGGAATTTACCCTGGCCCAACGCCAGCTCACTTGAGAACAAACCCCAGCTTGAGGCGAGGGACGGGCCCGGGAAACTTGAATTCAAAACCATAAATCCCCACAAGGGTACTGGTAACGGAAGAAAACGGTGGCAATGCCACCGAGCACGCCATGCCAGCCGGAGTGCTGTGGCCTTGGGAACAGCCAGGGCTGATGCTGCATTTTGCATGATCCCTGGCAATTTCCCTGGCTGTGGAGGTAGCCCTGTCGAAGGCAGCAATGCTGCTGCTTTCTGTCGCGGGGCATTCAGTTGCCCCCTAGGCACTCCAGAAGCTTTGACTGAGGGGCTGTTTGGGAAAGCTGGTCTGAAGGCAGAACACCTGTCTGTCCTGGGAGGGCTATGCAAAGAAATGCTTGCAGTGGGAACTGTTTTGCTGTGCTTAATGACCACGTTCAGCACATGCAGGTCCCTGCGCTTGCACTGGGCCACGTCAAGTGGGACTTGTCCCCTCTCAGGCGAATTTTGAAACATTTGCAAGCCGCAAGTTACTTTGCACATTGCCTTATTCGTGTTCTCTTGCTCCACCCAGCTTCTGCAGTTGAGGCTTCACCCCTCGCAGCAACCTCGAGCTCCAGCGCGGGGAATGATGGCAGGGTCTGCATCATCAGACCAGACGTGAACCCGGAGAACACGGTGCTGCCCACCACCTTGAAAGGTGAGGGACCGAGAGCCGCTCTGCCGGCTCGCGGCTGTGCTGGGGCCCCTTGGCGGGGCATTGGCTAGAGGGAGGCTGGGCGTTTGTGTGCTGCAGAGTCACCCTCTCAGCTTGGGGGCTCTGCTGGGAAGGTGGCTCCAGTGCAACCAGAAACAGGCCTGGGGTTGCGGGCAGCCATTTTCCCCTCCTGGGCGTGGACCAGCTGTGAGCCTGCTGGCTGCTTTCCAGCAGCAGGTAGGAGAGAAAAGGCTATTGGTGCAACACTAGGATGGCTCCCTTTTCTCACAGAAACAAATGCTTTGCTGGGAAAAGTCTTTGACTTGCCGCTGACTCAGCTGTGATCGCGGCTTTGCCCTCGCTATTCTCTTCTTAAGCTCCCCAGCTAACGGTGCTCTCGAGGCACTTAATCCAAACCAAATCCATTGGTTTTTTTCTGTGGATTGGCACGGAAATCCCCCCATAGCCAGGGGAGCTGGATGGGGGAGCCGTCAACGACTGTCCCTCCTCTCTAGCCGTAGCCATTTGTATGACCCTTGAAGAAACGTCATGCTAAAGCGTTCCTGCTATTAAGTTGTTTTGTCCCGTCCCGTCCTGTCCCCCAAAACAATGAAAACCAAACGAAAGGCATAGTATTGTCTGGCCAAGTTAAGAGAGCCACTGTGGGGAGTTCTGCGTCCACCTCTGCGCTGGGGAAGGTTCTCTGTTTTCTGTGTGCGCTGTTGGGCAAAAGCCTACTCCAGCTGCGGTAGGGCGCATCATGGATGCATGTACCTGCTGGATCCTGCCCTCCTCACCCCAGGTGGGCGAGTGTTTGTTTGAGCGTCTCGCTCTTCCCCAGGCCTTGTGGCCTGCGATTCCAACAGGTGCGGAGCCATTTTGAAGATGCCTGCCCTGGGTTGCAATTGCCCAGCAGGTGCGGTGCCGAGGAGAAGAGGCCAAAGTCGACCCCGTTTCATGTGTTGAGACTTTCCAGCCTCTCCAGCCTCAGCATGGGAAACAGGCAAGAGAGAAAGAGGTGTTGCTTCTTTTTGACAGAGATTGTGCTGGCCCAGCTGGACCGGATAAAGCCACTGAAGCAGATGGTTTTGAAGTTTGCAGCTGTCATCGGGCCAGTGTTTACCACCCAGCTGCTGTCGCACATCCTTCCTGACGGCATGAGGCACAAGACGAATTGCTTGTTGGACATGCTGGTGAGCGACAGCATCCTTAAGTGGCTGAAAACCACAGAGGTGCCAGAAGATGTCCGAGATCCTACCAAGGGGCCAGGCACCTCTCGGCAGGCAGGGAGTGGTAAGTGGTAGCAGTAAAGAGGCCAAGGGAGCTCCCAGCTGTGTCCTGGTGGGGCTCCCCAGGGCATGGTGCACTTCCCCCCTCTGCCCCAGTAATGGCTGGGTGGAGCTCAGGCAGGCATGGGGGTTCGGGATGGCTTGTTCAAAGATCTTACAAGTCAATCTCAAAGAAGACTAGCTTTGCGCTGGAGGGAAGTTCCCACCAGCCGTCCCAAGTGCCTCTGCTCCTCTGCCTTCAAGTGCTGCTCGTAGCGCAGGCACGGGAGGGCATCTGGAATCACCGATATCCTCTCCCAGTTGCCTGCGGCATCCAGATCAAAGATGCCCTCCAAAGTGCCCCAGGGCCTTTGAGAGGCTTTTGTTCAGCTTTGATTCCCCTGTGGTGCAGCAGGGGAAGCTCAGGAGGCTGGGGACTGCCTTGCCAAGAGCGGAGAGAAAGCACTGGCCGGGGCTTGCTTCGGCTGGCGGCAACATCCCCAGCTCCTGTCTGGAGCACAGCTGAGCGCTGTGTCCCCAGGGCTGTGCTAGCATCAGCAAGGCAAGGCGGGCCCTTTCGCCTCGTCCTGCAAGGCTCGGTGTGCAGCAGCGCCGGTTTGCTGCTAAGGATGCTCACCAAGGCACGACTTTCATGCCCCGGCTGGGACGGCCCTGAGGCCTGGCCCCAGCTCAGGCTGATGCAAAGGCCCTTTGCCCTGCAGGTGTGGAGAGACCCTCTCCGAGCAAGAAGACCACGGAGCGGCAGTCTGGCGTGCTGGTCTTCCGTGTCCCACTGCTGCGGGAGGCTGCCTACGAGCTGTGGCCCGAGAGACAGCGGGTCGCCTTGCACCGCAAGTGCGCCGCCTTCCTGGAGCGGCACGCGCACAAATGCAAGAGCTGCGGCCGAGGGGACTTTGTTGCCTTCCACCGCTTCACCGTCACCAGCACCCGGGAGGGAGGGAGCAGTCAGGGCCCTGCTGAGCAGGGCGACCCTCACAGCTGGGAGGCCTTGGTGCTGGCAGGAGAACAGCTGAAGAGGGATAGGACCCACGGCCCTGAGGGTATGCTGTGCACCATGCTCCGCAGCCTGGGCCCTCCAGGACCCCAGGGGGGCTGTGCTGGGGATGGGGTGGGAGGACATCTGCTAGGGACGAGCCCAGGAGGTGAGGATGGCCACTGCAGACTTTCGGCAGTGTGTCGGGACCCTTGCAAGGATCCTTGCGAGCCCGCTGGGAGAGGGAGAGTAGCTCTTCCCCTGTGGTATGTGAGGAGGTGTCTAACCGCCTGTTTTCTTTCCTGATGCTGCAGGTGCTCTGCAGCAGCAGCAGGCTTTCCTGGAGGAGGATTTTGGGTGAGCAGACACGATTTTGATGATTTTGGAAGGCAGTGAGCTCAGGGTGTCCAGAGGAGACAAAGGAAGCGCCGCCATTTGGCTGCCGGTTGTGACTGCAGCTTAGGGAAGAGGCTTTCTGTGGGGTGGGAGCTGGGAGGAGATGGCCATGGAGATGAGGGAGTGCTTGAGGAAGCCCGTGGGCTCAGAGCCATCATCACACTACACTGGAGCAGCCCTTGCTTTCCGGTTCCTACAGAGTAGCACTGCAAAATCTGCAGGGGAAAACCTGCCCCGGGGACTCGAGTGGTTTGCCTGTGGGAAGAGGTGACAGAAAGCCCAAGCTTGTCTCTTTCTCCCTGCCTACAAAGCACCTGTACGGGTCATACGTGCCCATGGCCTCGTGCTCTGCTTTGAACAAAGGGCTTCTGATGCCGTCTCTGTGGGGAGAAAGAGCAGTACAGGTGATGCCCGTGTATTCTTTGCTCTCTTCTTCTCCTGGGAACCGTCCTCTGACTAGTGTGGCAGGATGGTTTCTGGCAAAGAGCGAACAGACAGCTGAGCTGCCCAGCAAGACCAACAGGAAGCACAGCGGTACATGCTCCTGTGAATGCAAAGCCATCGTGGAATCGGTGCTTGTGCCTTTGGCTCGCCACTACGTGGCGATGGGCGATGCTGCCAGAGCCTTCTACTACCTTCTGGAGTCTGCGGCTGCCTACCTGCATGTCTCCAACAGCTACATGGTGAGTTGCCCTGCTTGCCAGCACCCACTGTGCACAGAGTCCTGCCTGCCTGCCTGCCTGGCCATTGCACTAGGGCGTGCCTTCGCGGGACCTCGGAAAGGAAATGCTGGGGTCAGACCCTGACTTTTTCCTCTGGTTTGCCTCTTCTGTGGCAAGAGACACAAGGCACTGTGCCCTTAGCACGAGGGGCATTAGCAGGGAGGCAGTCTGAAGGATCACTGGTGCCTGTCTGTGCTCTGAGACAGTGTGACTGTGTTTGGGCGGGCATCACCAGGGGGAGAAACAGGCCCTCCTAAGACAGATGCCAGAGGCAATGATGAGGGAGGACAAGGCTGGCCATGGGCTCTGCACCCACGCTCACCTGCTCTCTGTGTGCTTGCGCAAAGGCCCTCATGAAGCTGAACGAAGCGGAGGTCCTGAGGAACTCGCTGGAGAAGAAAGCAAATGTGATCGCCTGCTTTGAAGAGGCCACCTTCTTCAGCCTCAAAGGGGAGGTAAGAGACGGGCAGGTCTGGAGGGATCTCCTGGGGGACGGAGCTGGATGCCTTCCCCGGTTGCAGGGGATATCCCTGGCATCTCCAGCCACTTGGAGGTTCCTGCAGTCTCCTGGGCAACTAGTCCATATCGGGATGTTTCCCTTTTCCTCTGCAGGTCTGCTGGCATATGGGGCACATGAAGCTGGCAGAGAAACTGCTCAGGAAGGCTTTGAGCCTGCTCGGAAGACAATTCCCCCAGACCTCCACTGGAACCTTTGTCAGGTCTCAGGTGGAAAAGTTGCCGTGTGCCACTTGTGTTGCCAGAAGAGCATCCTCCCTTCCGCAGGAGGCCCGGTAAGAAGCAGAACTGAGAAGCCAGGGGAGGAAGAGCCATTTCCCACCTGGTCCCAGGCATCCCGGCCCAACCTGCCTAGGCTTGAGGCCACCCTGAACCTGACACATAGGCCTTAGCAGGACCGAGGCAGTAAGGAGCCACGTGCGGGTAGACCGGGGGACGCCAGAGCCCCACACTCCCTCCCTCCTTGCGCAGTCACGGGAACAAAGCACGCCCTTGGGTCAAAAGCAGCTTGCAGCTGGGGGTGTGTCTGCCGGCACGTGGCGGCTGTGGCAGGGGGTTGGTGGTGGCTGGCAACAGAGAGCTGTAAACGGGGAGTAGAGGCTGAAGAGGGGCAGGGGGTCTGGAGGCAGGACCAGGACGTGGGGAAGGAGCAGTAGGTGGAGGTGAGGTGTGAGGATGAGGAAGCTCAGAGGGTGATACCCCTTTTCCTGCCGGTTCCCAGCTTTGCTTGGCCCCCCTGGCACTGCAGTGCCAACACGCCCTCTCAGGCGGTCAGCTTCCCCTGACACCGCTTCGTTGTTTGCCCCCTTCCGCTCCAGCAGCCGCCCCTCCGTCAGCTCCCTTTCCTCCGAGGAGGTGCACCTGGCTTGTCCGCCGCCCTGCTTTCCCCCGGCCCTGTCCCATTTAGCACTGCACAGCTAGAGCCTCCGGGCCAAGCAGTTTCTCTCGTGTGGCAGGAGGAAGAGGCTAGCCTGGCTGCTGCGGCAGAGCTGCTGTCTTTCCTTACTGGAGCACCTCTTCAGCCTGGAGGGCACTTCCAGCGGACAGACGTTCTCCCTCCTGGCAGCGCGCATGAAGGCCAACACGGACAGGACAGTGGACTCCTACCAAGCAGCAGACTCCTGCCACAGATAGACTTACAACAGAAGGGTGGCAATGAAGTTACCTCATTAGCAGCTCCGTTATTATGACCTTTGCTGGCGGGCCTTTCTTTCTTTCTGAGGCACGGAGTGATACACTGTCTTATCATTTCTGTTGATGGCTACTGCGGCTCCATCAGCGATGGCTACAGCTCTCTCGCAGGCCCTGGTGCAGACTCCTGATGGAAGACGCTTCTGATTTGAGGTCACATTAAAACCAGAGACCTCTCAAACCCTAGCCCTCTCTGTTGTTCTTGCTCCTCACCACCTACGTACGGTCAGCTGGCTACTGCTGCTCCCTGTCTTTCCCCCGCTAAAGGGGAGGGCTTCCCAGGGTTTGGGGGTGTCGCGTCCCAATTTCTCAGGACAATGACTCAGGTTTGCCGATTCCCAGGTCAGGATTAAGGTGAAACAACACCAGGAATCCTTTAACTCACAAAACTCAACTTTTATTCGCTCACAACAAGAATTGGCATGCTCACCGCAAGAATTCGCATGCTCCCAACAAAAATTGGCATGAAACTATGTTGGTAAACTAACATGTGATAACCGTACATCACCAAACATACACTACAGGCCTTGCTCATTTGGGAATCAGTTCGGGGAAGACAATGAGGAGAGCCCTCCCGTTGAGTCACGAGGTTCAGAGCAGACCCCCTTGCTTTCTAGGCTCCTTCTCAGAGAGGAGCCTAGGGGCGGCTGGATGCACTCTTAGTCCCAGACCTGGTCAACCGTTTATGCCTAAAGGGATAAGATGTAGGCATTATGGAAAAGGAGAGGGGGCGGGAGAGGAAGAGAGAAGAAGATTTCACCAGTCCTGGGTCCAGCATTGGTTCAGTCAGCCGAGGGGTCCAGGCAGCTGAGGGGTCCCGTTGCAGTGGGCTTGCACACCTGGGGCTTCAGTTTGTGCGTCCTTTTGTCATCCTTGCCCCTCCTTTGGGCGGGCACTCAAACTCCTTACACTAATTAGGTAGCCTTTGGGAAACAGGTCTGTGGGCTTGGGGGTTGTTTGGGGAGTAACTTCCCCTTGCCTGCAGATGTGACCTTTTGCCATGCATGGTGAGCTGCCCTGCTCAGCACATCAAGAGCAGCGTATCAGAACAGGGAGCTGTGCACCCTCCAGCATGCCCTCTCCTCCCCCTCCTGTTGGGGTGCTGATGGGCTGCTTTTCACCTGTGGTTCCTTGCTGGGCAGAGTTCCTTGTTATGTCCCCGCAGAACTTGCCCCACCACAATGTTTGAGACGTTAACTTTTTCAGTCCCTCACAGGGGTCCCAGGTTTGGGGTCCCCAGGGTTTGAGGGTCCCAGGTTTGGGGGTTTCCAGGGTTGAGGGATCCCCAGGGCTTGGGGGCTCTGGGATCTGGGGGCTCCAGGGGTCTGGGGGTCCCAGGTTTGGGGGTCTCAAGCTTGGGGGAGTGCCTGGGGTTTGGGGGTCCCCAGTGTTTGGGGATGCTGGGTTGGGGGAGTTGCAGGGTTGGGGGGGTTGCCAGATTTGGGGGCTCCCATGTTTGGGCATCCTGGTTTTGGGGGTTCCTTGGTTGGGGGTTGCTGGGGTTTGGAAGGCCCGGGTTTGGGAGGTCCCAGGCTTGGGGGTCACCACGTTAAGGATCCACGGAAGTCTTAGATTTGGCTTCCAAAGCCTCATTTTGGTGGTCTGAAGGCTCTGCTGCAGTTGGCAAAGTCTCCCTCTTAGTTTCCAAAGCCGCCTTTTCAAGCTCCAAGGCCTCATTTGTATGATCCAGCCCGTTGCTTTGAGGGTCCAAGCTGCATCCTGAGTTTCCAAGCCCTCATTTTTAGGCTCCAAACCCCTCTTTTAGGGCCCAAAGCCTCAGTTTTAGAGTCCAAAACTTCGATTCCAGGGTTGAAAACCTCCTTCTTATGGTCCAAAGCCTCACTTTTTGGGCCCAGGGACTCATTTTTAGGGTTTTAATCTCTCTTTTAGGGTAGTATGCCTCATTTTTAGGACTGAAAGCCACTTTGTAGAGTTCAAAGCTTCGTTTATAAGGCCCGAATACACATTTTTCAGTCCCAAAGCCTCATTTTGAGTGTCCAAATACTCATTTTAGGGTCCCAACTCTTATTTTTGTTAAGAAATCCTCATTTTGATGGTCCAAAGCTTTATTTAGAAGCTCCAGAGCCTCATTTCGGGGTCCACAACCTTGTCTCTAATCTCAAATTTTGAGGGTCCGAACCTGATTTTCAGGGCCCCATGCCCACAAAAGCAACACTTAAGTACCTAAGACAAAGACTTGCAGGTGTCACCTGCAGGTCCTAAAGCTGGCACCAGAAGTGCTCATTAGGAAGACACAGGCACACCTCAGGATGTCCACAGCCTCAGGAAAATCATGCTTCAGCTGAGCTGTAAGAGATTCACACATCCAAGAGTATCTCAACAGCTATGAGGACTGAAATTAAAAACCTTTCACATTCTCCAGTCTGACACCACTGTCATACATCTGTTTGACACGAGGCCAATAAAGACTTACTCTAATGCAAAACTCCTTTAGCTAAACTGTAAACTAAGTGGGCTGAGAAGGTAAAGAACTCGGAAACACACAATGCTGAAGCATTAGACCCTCACACTTCCACCCTGCATCTTCAACCTCGTTTTCCTACGACAAGTTTCCAAATTAAGGTATTCTCAGAAGCAGCAACAGGACATATATCCTGCAGGGCTTTCACCTGCTTGTACCCCACTCTGATCCATTGCCAGCCCTTGAATTGCTTTGTCATTTCCTCACTTTGCTCCTCCAGTTGCTGTTCTTCCTGTTGAAACGGGGAGCCAAAGGAACCTTAGTAGATATAGTAGTGTTGCCGAAATCCGGAATAAAACTCCTTAACAGCAATGAGAAGTTAAGAAGCAGGCACTCCTTTCTTGCAGCGCTGGGCACACGGGGGATCGCTCCACCTATCGTGTGCATCTGTCTGGTTTAACTATGCAGGTTAAATGCACACCTGTTATACATATTCACTACATTTCTGAGAAATGTTATACATAATCATTAGTTTTCCGGGAAACTATTAACATATGTAAATGTCCTTTACGCAAGCGCAGTGAAGGTCTCTGGTGGTCTTCAGAAGCCCTCTGGTGGTCTTCCATAGTCTTCCTCACTTGTCCGCTTCTTGACCTCTCTTCGGTGATTCTGCGCAGTACGATTCTCACCATCATCTATATTAGTTTACATAAAAATGCATACTATGTCTATCCTTAAATTTAACCTTTCTAATAATTGGTCCTTCAGTCACACCATCTTATGAATATTCTTATGTTAAAACAATCATTGGTTAATCTCACTTAACTCTACTGATTGGAATCCTCGATAATTAGATCGAGGTGGGAAGGGTAAGGGGTTTCCAGGCAGCAAACTGGCGTCCATAACGGTTTCCCTAGTTTCCTAAAACAAAACACTACAAACCAACAAATCTTTGCCAAAGTTTCTGTGGTTAACTGATTTTAGACAATACTTGAATTCTTATAGTCACACATAGTACATTTTCTAAACTTCCTAAGTTCCTATGACTACATTTCAAACTTAACACTCCCCTACCTATGCTTCACAATTTTCTAATTCTTAATCAAACCAAACTCTTTTATATAATTAGATTTTAATTTCTTTATCAAAATATTTTCAACATTCCCCCCTTTGAACGTTTTGAAAATCATTTCAATACTTTCACTATAATTTTACTAATCATTCCTTATATGCTGGAGGAAACTCTGGGATTGTTTGTTCATCTTGCTGTCTTGCAACAGCTTGGATGATCATGCGATTAAAAGTTTTACAAGTAATTTGCTTTTTCAAAAAATAATAAAATGATCATGACAAAAATTATCAACAAAGTTAATACTGTACTAATCAATGATTTGATCCAAGAACTTAGATTCCAACCCAATCCCTTAAAGATCCTGTCTATCCAACTCTCTTGTATATCTTGTTGCAACTCATGTGTGTCTTTCTCAATTTTTTTCCCAATAATTCCAAATCATGTTCTACATTCTGAGTTACATTCGGAATGTGTATATAACAATGGTCTATTCTGTCTTTTAAATATCCACACACTCCGTGTTCTTTGAATAAAAATATATCTGAAGCCATTTGATTTTGTAGAGTCATTTTGGAAGTGGCCTGTAATTGTATATTTAGATCTCTAAATCCTTTTCTGGTCATATTGGCCAGTTTCTGTACCTGTCTTGTTAGTTGGTACAGCCAGTCTCGATTCCTATATATTGCCAAAGGGGTTAGTAGAGGTTCTAGGGTTTACCTAATTCTAACTCCGGTGGAGGGTTCATTCTATTCATCATCTATTTCTGACCTTTTCGCCCGTTCCAATTTCAAATTTTCTAATGATCCTCTAAAAGGAGACTTTTTCCAAATTGGGCATAATGTTGGCATTCCCAAAGTGATTAGTTTTACCTTCCCATCAAGAGGCAGATGGGTTGTCCAGGTTCCATCACTCATTGCCCAGACTAAGTGTCCTGGACTCTGAATCATAGTTTTTCTACAACTAAATATTGTTCCTGTTTTAGGTTTAAAGATTTCAGTCAGTTGGAGACCATTTTTAAGTCCTCTACACAAGCAGCCATACTTCACGGCTGCTGCTAAAGGTGGAATTCTTTGGGAGGTAAATTAATTGTTCAGCTTGTCTCTTATTTCTTGTCTTTTTCTTTAGTTCAATTTGTCCTGGTAGATACTCGCCTTTTCCTTTGTCTCTCATCTAACTAATTTCTAATTTGTCAGGATTAAATTCTGGAATCTGAGTAAAATTACATCCCAATCCCAAAGTACCTCCATAGTTCAGTGTTACTTGTTGTTTAGCCACAATCTCAGACCGGAACCCCACCAATATTATTTTCCAAATCAAAATCCATTTCCCCCAGATTCCAAAACGATGTGGAAGATTAGACATGCTTCAAAGTCAGTTTTAAGGTTCTAGGGTCTCTATATACAACTTTCCAAGATGATGGAGCTTTCTTCACCCGAGTATAGTGGATCCATGCATCTGATTCAGCAATCTTGACAGTGGTGAAAGTAGTCAACAATATTTGAAAGGGTCCTTTCCAGCGTTCCTGAAGAGGTTCAGAAGTCCATGTCTTCACATAGACATAATCACCTGGTTGGAAATCACGTACTGGATTTTCCAAAGATAGAGGTCTGTTCCAAACAACCGCACTCCGAAGTGCAGTTAAAGTTTTTCCTAAAGGAAGCAGATAGTTATATACATCTTGTTTTCCTTTTAAATGTATGCTCAGATTTGGTTCAAGAGATTCATAAGGTTTACCATATAGTAGCTCATAGGGACTGATTAATGTCCCACTCTTTGGCTGAACCCAAATTCCTATAAGGGCCAGTGGGAGTGCCTGAGACCATTTCAAATTAGTTTCCTGACATATTTTACTAATTTGTCTTTTTAATGTTTGATTCATTCTTTCCACCTTCCCACTAGATTGTGGTCTCCAAGGTGTATGTAAGTCCCATGTAATTCTCAAAATTCTACTAACACCCTGGACCACTTCTGCAACAAAATGGGAACCTCTATCAGAAGAGATTCCAATTGGTACTCCAAATGTCGGGATAATTTCTTGTAATAACCATTTAATGACCTCCTTTGCTTGATTGGTGCGACAGGGAAAGGCTTCTGGCCATCCTGTAAAAGTATCAACCCCCACCAGAATGTATCGATACCCATTTTGTCGAGGTAACTCTGAAAAATCTATTTGCCAATAATCCCCTGGTTCCATTCCTGATTTCAATATTCCCATTTGAACCTTCTTCTTTACAACTGCATTGGTTTGTTGTTTTTTTGTTTTTTTTTTTTAAACATATCTCACATTTCGCAGTTGTCATTTTAGCTATTTCTAGCATTTTTATTGATACCACTTGCCTTTTCAAAAGAGTTACTAATGCTTCTGCCCCCCAATGACATTCCTTATGTTTTGTCTGTACTGTTTCCCTCATTACAAATGGTGGGATTACTACTTGACCTTTGATGTCACCCACCATCCTTTCAGATCTTCCTTGCATTTAATAATCTCCCCAGTTTCTCACCCTCCTCTGAATACTTAGGTTTTTCCTTTGGTAATGCAATAATTTTTGTAGGAATTAATGCCATTTGTAAGGCATTCCTTTTGGCTGCTTCCCTAGCTGATTTATCTGCTAATCTGTTCCCTACAATCTCTTTTGTATTCCCTGATTGATGTGCTTTGCAGTGCATGATTGCTGCTGCAGTTGGTTTCCGAACTGCTTGTAATAAATGCAAAATCTCCTCTTTATATTTAATGTTGGACCCCTGAGAGGATAATAATCCTCTCTCCTTCCATAAAATCCCATGGACATGGACCACACCAAATGCATATTTCGAATCAGTCCAGATATTCACTTTCTTTTCTTCACTCAATTCTAGAGCCCTTGTCAAAGCCACTAATTCCGCCTTCTGAGCTGAAGTTGTGCTTGGCAAAGCATTGGCTTCTCTAACTGATTTTTCAGTTGTCACCGCATAGCCTGCATAGCGGATTCCATTTTCGACGAAACTGCTACCATCTGTGTACAATTCCCAGTCCGGATTGTCCATAGGTACATCCTTCAGATCCTCTCGACTGGAATATACATACTCAATGGTAGTCGGGCAATCATGTTCCAGTTGTCCTTCTTCCTGTATAGAACTCAGAAAAACTACAGGATTAGTTAAGTTAGTGGTTTTCAAAATCACATTATCTTGTTCCATTAAAATTACCTGATATTTCAGCATTCTGCTCGGGGATAGCCAATGGCCCCCCTTTTGCTCCAGCACTGATATCACCCTATGTGGCACATATGCCACCATCATTCTTCTCAAAGTCAATTTTCGAGCCTCCTGTATTATCATCACAGTGGCTGCTACTGCTCTCAAACAAGCAGGCCAGCCCTTACTTACAAAGTCCAATTGTTTGGAAAAATATCCAACTGGTCCCTTCCAACTTCCCATCTTCTGAGTCAGCACTCCCAGTGCAATGTGTTGTTTCTCATGTACAAATAACTGGAAGTCTTTAGTCAGATGCGGAAGTCCCAGGGCTGGTGCTGTCATCAGGGCCTGTTTTAGATTCTTGAAAGCTCTCTGCTGATCTGGACCTCATTCAAATGGTGGACCTTTAAGAGCTTCATATAATGGTTTAGCCAACAGACCATAGTTCATTATCCATAGCCGACACCACCCAGTCATTCCTAAAAAGGTTCTCAATTCGTGGGTATTTCTCGGCTCCGGGATACTACAAATTGCTTCTTTGCGGTCTGTTCCCAACTGTCTTTGCCCTTGTGAGATTTCAAAACCCAGATATATCACAGTCTGTTTTGCTAGCTGGGTCTTAGTTCTAGAGACTTTGTATCCGCTTAGCCCCCAAAAGTTTAAAAGATCAATTGTTACCTTTATACACGCTGATCTCTCTTCTGTCACTATCAATATGTCGTCTACATACTGTAGGAGCAAATGTCCAGGTTTGGGACCATCTCGTTTCCACATCTCAAGTTCTTTTGCTAATTGGCTCCCCAAAATTGTTGGACTGTTCTTGAATCCTTGCGGCAATCTTGTCCCTGTCAATTGTGTTTTTCATCCTCTTTTTGGCTTTTCTCACTCGAAAGCAAATAATTTTCGACTTCCTTCTTCCACGGGTATACAAAAGAAAGCATCCTTCAAAGCAAGCACTGTAAACCACTGGTGATTCTCCCCTAGAGCTGTTAAAAGTGTATATGGATTGGCCACTACAGGATGTATATCTTTCACTATCTGATTTATCGCCCTCAGATCCTGTACTAATCTATATTCTCCTGATGGCTTTTTCACTGGTAAAATTGGAGTATTATATTCAGATTCACACTCCTCTCAAATTCCATATTCCAAAAATTTATCAATTAATTTCTTGATTCCCAATCTAGCCTCAGGTTTAACTGGATACTGCTTTAATCTCACTGGCTTCACATTTTTCTTCAGTTCTACCTTTACAGGCTGTGTCATTTTAGATTCTCCAAGTATCTCTGTGTTCCAAACTGTAGGGTTCACAGCATCATCAACTTCTTGTGGCATCTCCTGAATCTTAACCTTCTCCTGTATCATCAATATTTCTCCTGTCTTTGATTCTGGTATTTTTAAAAGAATTTCTCCTCCCGCAAAAGCTATCTGTGCATTTAATTTGGGTAACAAATCTCGACCCAACAAGGGTATTGGACATCCTGGCACATACAAAAGTTCATGTGTAATAATTGCCTTATTTCCAAATTTTAAATCAAGGGGTTGAAAGAATGGTCTATTTTCCTGTTTCCCAGTCGCTCCAATTATGTTAAGCTGTTTTATTTCCCAATTTCCCTTTATAAGTATTCAAAACAGAATATACTGCTCCCGTATCAACTAAAAATTCAACTTTATCATTTCCCAGCTTAATTGTAACCAGAGGTTCAGCTGGGTTCCCCTCCGGCCCCCTTCATTCATTTAAAGTCATCATTTTTGCAGCCTCTTGCTGGCTTGTTTGCAATTTAGGGCAATCCTTTTTCCAATGGCCATCCTCCTTACAATATGCACACTGATTCATTCCTAGAGGTGCATTAGGTTCCCGGTTACCTAAGTTTCTAAAACCTCCTCTTCCCCGAGCTCATCCTCTTCCTCTTGCTGCATTCCCTGTTAAGACAGCTATTAATCTACTGTCTCTGATCTTTTCTTTTTTCTTTTCTTTTCTTTTCTTTTCTTTTCTTTTCTTTTCTTTTCTTTTCTTTTCTTTTCTTTTCTTTTCTTTTCTTTTCTTTTCTTTTCTTTTCTTTTCTTTTCTTTTCTTTTCTTTTCTTTTCTCTTTTCTTTTCTTTTCTTTTCTTTTCTTTTCTTTTCTTTTCTTTTCTTTTCTTTTCTTTTCTTTTCTTTTCTTTTCTTCCTTCTCTCGATTATTATAGACTTTCCATGCTGTTTCTAACATTTTATTTAAATTTCTTGAATCCTCTCCCTCCAATTTTTGGAGGTTTTGCCTTATATCAGGTGCTGACTGCCCCATAAAAAATCGAAGCCAATTGTTGTTGTTCTGCCTCTGTTTCCAATTTCAAATCAGTATATTTTCTAGCAGTTTCCTTCAATTTTTCCAAAAACACAGAGGGAGGTTCATTTTTATCTTGCTTTATCTCATATAATTTAGACCAATTCGAAGCTTTCGGCATTGCATGCTTTACTCCATACAATACCTATTTTTGATATCGAGTTAACCTTCTCCTGTGTACAGGGTCATTTGGATCCCACTGGGGATCTCCCGAAGGAAAACTCTGTTCCAAAGTTCCAGAGAGCCTTTCATTCATAAGTGCTGCCTCTGCTTGTGCTTTTCCAGTTTTTATTACCATCTGTTTTTCAGTACTATCCAATAAATTATTCTCCCTGACTCAATACTCCTCTCCCGTGAATGTGAGGGAGAGAGATCCTGCTCCTCCCTTGGTGGGGCTATTTCTAATTCTAGTTCCATTTCATCTTCTTTTGGTACCGTACATCTAATGCACCTCCTTCCAATATCACAAGCTGAACAACAACTCTTAGCTTTCTTATTTTCTGAAGTTAATGTCATCACCAAATTGTCTCGACTAATTAACTTGCATTCTTTTTGCCAATCCGTTCTCTGCCTCAAATAAAAGAACAGATCCACATATGGCAATTCACTCCATTTACCCTCTCTCCTACAAAATAACATTAACTATAATATAGGATTATAACTTAAAGTTCCACTTGTTGGTCATTTTTCCTGATCTTCCAAAACATACAAAGGCCACCAATGATTACAATATTCAATCATTTGACTTTTACGTAAATCATCATGTAATTCACTCCAGTGTGCCAATAAACATCCCAATGGTGATGTTTTTGGTATCTTTTCATCAGTGGTTATATTTCCCATACTCTTACTCTTAAATAATTTGGCTAATGCCATTATACTTATATATCAAATACCAAATGCACCAAATATCAAATATCAAAGTTCCAAATATTAATAACCAAATATCAAATGCCAAATATCAAGTATCAAGTATCAAATACCAAACACCAAACACCAAACAAATGCAAATGACAATTGTCCCAAATACACAAATGTCCAACCCAGCAATAGCTTTCGCTTATGACTTACGGGCAGACGCCTAGGCTTCTACACAAACGGGTACCCTCTGAGCCCCAACCCTGCGAAGCTTTTGCCGCGCCTTACGGGCAGGCTATCCAAACAAATTTCAAAGAAGAAGTGCCTTACCCTTTCTCCAGGGAACGTTGCGAGGAGCTTTGTGAGTCGAGAGCGATGGTTCCCCCCCGAGAATCCCTCGGTGCCGGCTGGAGTTCCATCACCACTCGATCTCGTCCAGTCTCACTCGCAAGGTCCCATCTGGGTCGCCAAAACTGTTGCCGAAATCCGGAATAAAACTCCTTAACAGCAATGAGAAGTTAAGAAGCAGGCACTCCTTTCTTGCAGCGCTGGGCACACGGGGGATCGCTCCACCTATCGTGTGCATCTGTCTGGTTTAACTATGCAGGTTAAATGCACACCTGTTATACATATTCACTACATTTCTGAGAAATGTTATACATAATCATTAGTTTTCCGGGAAACTATTAACATATGTAAATGTCCTTTACGCAAGCGCAGTGAAGGTCTCTGGTCTCTGGTGGTCTTCCATAGTCTTCCTCACTTGTCCGCTTCTTGACCTCTCTTCGGTGATTCTGCGCAGTACGATTCTCACCATCATCTATATTAGTTTACATAAAAATGCATACTATGCCTATTCTTAAATTTAACCTTTCTAATAATTGGTCCTTCAGTCACACCATCTTATTAATAGTCTTATGTTAAAACAATCTTTGGTTAATCTCACTTAACTCTACTGATTGGAATCCTCGATAATTAGATCGAGGTGGGAAGGGTAAGGGGTTTCCAGGCAGCAAACTGGCGTCCATAACAGTTTCCCTAGTTTCCTAAAACAAAACACTACAAACCAACAAATCTTTGCCAAAGTTTCTGTGGTTAACTGATTTTAGACAATACTTGAATTCTTATAGTCACACATAGTACATTTTCTAAAGTTCCTAAGTTCCTATGACTACATTTCAAACTTAACACTCCCCTACCTATGCTTCACAATTTTCTAATTCTTAATCAAACCAAACTCTCTTATATAATTAGATTTTAATTTCTTTATCAAAATATTTTCAACAGTAGATATATGGATGTAGATAAGAACTGTTTAATAATTATCTAGCTTATAATGAAGTTAAAGAAATTTCAATAGAGGTAGACATGGCCCAAGGGGATGAGAAGTGATGCTTAACGTTTGCATTGTTGAGGCTGGCTGGGGCAGGAGATAGGCCCTGATAAGAAGCAGCAGTCGACCCCAAGAAGCAGCCAAGACCGGCCTTGTGACTTCTTGGAACTAATTTTAATAGGAAGCGGGGATAGATCATGCCTATGTATAGGCGCATTGCAAAACTCTATGTATATGTAACACTTGACTGTTTAAATTTGAAGTAAGTTGCCGAGTCAGGCGCGCACGACTTTGGTGGGACTACCCCCGCGCTGCCCAGCGCTGAATGAACATACCTACTTTACAATCTCACCGACTGTGGAGTCTGTTTTCCGCACGTCAGTTTGGCGAGCCAGCCAGGAGACTCTCTGCTCGGCTGCGGGACCGACTGCGGAGCGGACGCCCCTCGGCGCGCCCCGAGCGCTTTCCTCGGAGGAGCCTCCGCTGCCAGCCGCTCACCGCGGGAGCAGACAACAACCTCCTGAAGCTGCGGACCAAACGGTATGTGTCTCAGAGGGAGCCTGTAAATTGTACGGGCCGGGGCAGCTGGTAAATCGCGCAGAGACGTCTGGTGTGCAGCGTAGTCCCCGTATGGGAGGAGGGTACCCTGGACGGTAACAAGGGGGGATTTGCTGACCGATAGAGCGGCCGCTAGCGATCTTGGGGGTAGATCGAGCAAATCCGGGGTGACCGCTGCATCCCAGTGTCGGGAGCCAGGACGGACCTGTCGATGACTGGTATATAAGAGGCAGGAGAAGGGCAGGCGCACCCCCTCGCAATTGCGCTTGGTTTATTTTTGCAGCTGCTGAAAGGTTGTCAACCGGAGCGATGATTGTATGATGTGAATGTTTGGAAATTTAGGTTAAAGATTTTGTGTGGGTGTGTGGAAATGATATGTTGAAATTTATAGGTGTATGTATGTTTGTTAATGTGTGAATGTCTTTACGTATTAATAGGGGTGATTCCCTGCTTTGTATGTGGGCTTGTAACTGCACTATATAGTAATTAGCATCCGGCTTGGGTTTTGTTGAAGTGTAACTCTTGTGGGAGAAGGTGGTACTGTAGCAGACGGAAAACAGACTGCCTTGAGTGTTTTCCCCAAATTCCACACTTTTATGATTGGGAAAGAGTTCACTAAGAATCCGAAATAGTGAGATTGGTGTGTAAAGGAAAATTTAATTCCAGAAATTTGGGACATGTGGGAGGGAAACTGGGGGAAGACTATAAAGAAGTGTAAGGAACAATTTGCATAGAAGCTTATTAAAAGGAGAAGCCACAATCAAACTTAAGAATCATTAGGAAGAGTATTAAAATGGGAAACAATCAAGGAGGAGTATTGAGGAAGAGTCCTCTGGGTTGTGTAATTGCCCACTGGAAAGATATTGTTGGGACCGGAGGTACGGAAAGTAAAAAGAACCTTATTAAATATTGCAATCAATGGTGGCCGTTGTATAAGTTAGAAGGTGATGCTAAGTGGCCACTTAATGGGTCAATAGATTATAATACTCTATTACAACTAATGCTGTTTTTAAGGAGAGAAGGAAAATGGGATGAGGTTTCATACGCAGACATGTTTCTCACCCTCCAAAACCACCCGGAGTGGCAAAGGGACTGTGGAATGGTACCCCCACAGGACCCCATGGTGTTTGCACTTGAGCGAGAGAACAACAAGGAGCTTAGAGGTAAACTGAGGCGATGTTGTTCGGCATGTAGTATTGGACAAAGATGTACAAAGACAAATAAAATCCATCAGGCACCAGAACAAGATCTAACTGATTTGTTTAAGCCTCCCCCTCGACCACAGGAACAGGATGCAGACTCGGATAGAACTCCGACCCCCCCGGACAGCCCTGTATCTTCCCGTACTAGGAAGAAAACTACCTCAACAGCTTTACAAGTACCTCTCCGAGAGGCGGTGGGGCCGGATGGTGGGACGATGTTAATCAAAGTACCCTTTTCTACTGCTGACCTAGGGGAATGGAAAAAGGTTGCAAAACATTATAGGAGAGATCCGATAGGTGTAACTAAGCATTTCCAATTTATTGTAAAACAGCATAACCCTGATTGGAAGGATATACAGCTATTATTGGAATATATGACTGAGACGGAGAAACAGCTAATTTTAAAAACGGCAGGGAACAGTGCTGAAGATCATTATAAGATTACAGGAGGGGACATTAAGGAATATTTCCTTCTCCAAGACCCAAAGTGGGATGTTAATAGATCTGCATATATGGAAAGATTGCAGGGGTATCAGGAGTGGATTACAAAAGGAACAGAGAGAGCAATCCCCAAAACTATAAACTGGTCAGCTTTATATGCAATTAAACAGAGTCCTTCCGAGTCTCCATCTGAATTCCTGGATCGATTGAGGGATGTAATGCACCGCAGCACACCGCTGGATCCTGGGTCAGAGGTAGGAATACAACAATTAGTCTCCCTGTTTTGGGGGCAATCTACAGGGGATATAATGCGCAAACTTCAGAAATTATGGCCTACAGAGAGTAGGAATTTAGAAATATTGTTGGATGAAGCATGGAGAGTATTTAGTGACAGAGAGGAAGGATATAGTCAAGGGCAAAGGAAATTAATGGCTGTTATCCAGGAAGAAAGAGGAAGAGGGCCTAGACGAGACTTGCCCCGACTGGGCAAGGATCAATGCGCTTTGTGTAAGAAATTCGGTCATTGGAAAAAGGAATGCCCAAGGAAGACGGAGGATCAGAGGGCTCAAACAGGAGGAACGGTAGCCCATGTGAAGGGAGATTGACGGGAACCTGGGGAATCTACCCTAGCGGATCCACTGGTTATAATTAAGCTAGGGAAAACACAGCAAGAGGTAGAATTTTTGGTAGATATAGGAGCAACATACTCGGTTCTGAATCAAGCTTTGATGCCCCTGGGAGATGATTATGTCATGGTGAAAGGAGCGACTGGCCAAAGTGAAAAGGCATATTTTTGTAAACCTTTAGAATATAAATTAGGAAAACAGTGGGACATTCATAAATTTTTATATATGCCCAACTCCCCAAAGGCACTTTTGGGAAGGGACTTGTTGGAACAATTGGGAGCAAAAATTGTATTCAAAAAGGGAGAAATTACTCTGGAGGTAAAAGATCAGCAATATATTCAAATATTGAGCCTAACCTTAACCAGTCTCCCCCTAGAAGGAAGCATTAACGAGGACACCTTAAACCAAGTGTACCTGGGGGTATGGGCTACCGATGCACCTGGAAGAGCGAAAAGTGCTCCACCTGTTGAAGTTAGGATCAAGGAAGGCCAAAAGCCAGTAAGAATTAAACAATATCCCCTACAGAAGGAAGACAGAGAAGGAATCTGGGTGGTGATAGAAAAATTTTTGCAGTTGGGATTATTAAAAGAGTGTGAGTCTGAATTCAATACCCCTATATTACCTGTTCGGAAGCCCGATGGGTCATAGCGGGTGGTCCAAGACTTACAGGCGGTGAATAAGATAACTGAAGATCTTTACCCGGTAGTGGTGAACCCATATACCCTGTTGACTGTATTAACAGCTGAATTGACTTAGTTTACTGTTTTAGATTTGAAGGATGCTTTCTTTTGCCTCCCTCTCCATGAAGCCAGCCAAAAATTATTTGCATTTGAATGGGAAAACCCCAAGAGTGGTCGAAAGACCCAGCTCACTTGGACAGTGTTGCCACAAGGATTTAAGAATAGTCCTACCATTTTTGGCAATCAGCTTGCAAAAGACTTAGAATCCTGGGAAGCCCCGTCTGAGGAAGGGAAGCTGTTGCAGTATGTGGATGATATCCTGATCGCCACCAAAACAGAGAAAGACTGTATGACATGGACAGTGAGTCTGTTGAATTTCCTGGGACTCCAGGGGTACCAGGTATCCAAGAAAAAGGCACAGGTAATGCAACGCAAAGTGAATTATTTGGGCTATGAAATTAGTGCGGGACAAAGAACTTTGGGACAGGCCCGTAAAGAGGCAATATGCCAAACTCGGAGACCTCAGACAGTAAAAGAGTTACGGACTTTTCTTGGAATGATGGGGTGGTGCCGATTGTGGATCTATAATTATGGATTGCTTGCTAAACCACTGTATGCATTGACAGCCACTGAGCAGAAACACCTTGAGTGGGACAAGGAGACCGAACGAGCCTTTGAGCTACTGAAAAAGGCTTTGATGTCGGCCCCGGCCTTAGGACTCCCAGATGTGAGTAAGCCGTTTCTTCTTTACTCCCACGAGAAGCAGGGCATTGCCCTGGGAATATTAGCACAAAACCTGGGTCCGTATCGACGGGCAGTTGCCTACCTTTCTAAGCAGTTAGACACGACTGCAAAAGGTTGGCCTGGATGCCTGCGGGCGGTTGCGGCTGTGATATTGAATATACAGGAAGCCCGAAAGTTTACTCTGGGCCAGAAAATGACTGTTTTGGTGTCTCACACAGTATCAGCAGTACTGGAAGCGAAAGGTGGACACTGGCTCTCTCCGCAAAGATTCCTTAGATATCCAGCTATATTGGTAGAGCAGGATGATGTGGAGGTTGTAGTCACTAACATTGTCAACCCCGCTTCTTTTCTCAGCGGGAACACAGGAGAACCGGTACATCATGACTGTTTGGAAACCATCGAAGCAACATACGCAAGCCGCCCAGACCTGAAAGACAGCCCCATGGAAAACGGGGAAACTTGGTTCACAGACGGAAGCAGTTACGTCCTAAATGGTAATCGACATGTGGGATACGCCGTCACCACCAGCCAAGAGGTAATAGAATCAGGGGCTTTGCCTATGAACACCTCTGTACAGAAGGCAGAAATAATTGCTCTAACCAGCGCCCTGGAATTGGCCCAAGGCAAAGTTGTGAACATTTATACAGACTCAAAATATGCCTTTGGAGTTGTACACGCACATGGAGCAGTTTGGAAGGAGAGAGGACTATTGAGTTCTCAAGGGAAAAATATCAAATACGCAGAAGAAATTCTGAAGTTACTGGAAGCTGTCCAGCTCCCTAAGAAAGTAGCAATTATGCATATTAAGGCACACCAGAAAGTGAGCTCAGATTTGGAAAGAGGGAATGAGCTGGCGGACAGGGAGGCAGAACAAGTGGCCAAAACAAAGGTGAAAACAGAAGGGGCCTTAATTCCTGATAGGCAGATTTCCCTAGAAGGTAAGCCAGAATACACCAAGGAAGATCAGAAGCTCATTACAGATTTAGAAGGGTCATATAATGAAGAGGGGTGGGCTCATACCCCACAAGTAAAGCTAATCGTTCCCTCTTGCTTATTATGGCATTTGATACGGGAGGAACATAGGAAAAGACGTTGGGGAACAGAGGCTCTGTATAATCATTTGATAAGAGAAATTGTGGCTAGAAATTTATACCCCACGGTGAGACAGGTGACTCAATAGTGTGACCTTTGCCTCCAGACTAATCCTAAAAATACCCCAAAGCTGGAAATGGGCCAGATTGGAAAAGGCAATGGGCCTGGACAACAATGGCAAATTGATTTTACAGAACTTCCAAGAAAAGGGGGGTATCAATATTTATTGGTATTAACGGATACCTTTTCAGGTTGGCCAGAAGCATTCCCAACAAGAACGGCTAAAGCTCGGGAGGTAACTAAAATACTGGTGCAAGAGATAATACCACGTTTTGGGGTTCCAGCAACCATATCCTCTGACAGAGGACCACATTTTGTCTCAAAAATAGTACAACAAATTAGCCGCTATTTGGGTATAGATTGGCAGCTTCATACTCCATATCACCCCCAGTCGAGTGGTCAAGTGGAAAAAATGAACCACTTAATCAAACAGCAAATTGTGAAATTAGGACAAGAAGCAAATTTGACATGGCCTCAGTCTCTCCCTTTAGCCCTTCTGCGTATACGAACAAGACCAAGGGTGAGGGAAGGACTGAGCCCCTTTGAAATTCTGTACGGACAACCCTATGGGATACAGAGAGGGGTGTCTGTACAAGCGGGGGATGAAATTATGACTTCTTACATGGTAGCATTAGGTAAACAACTCAATAAAATCAGGAAGCATGTGGTAGGGACTCGAGGGAGAGGTTTGGATGGGCCTGTACATAATATACAACCAGGAGATTATGTGTATATGAAGTCTCTTACAGAAAAAACTCTGGAGCCGCAGTGGGAAGCACCATTTCAAGTATTACTTACCTCCTTCACCGCGATTAGGATCAAGGAACAGGGCGCCTGGATCCATCACACTAGGGTGAAGAAGGCACCCAAAGGACAATGGACTTCACAAGAAAAGGGACCTTTGAGGCTCAAATTTGCAAGACATTGATTGTCATGCTCCTGAGTTGGACCTTGCCTAAGGGGCAGGCTTGGGATCGAAATACTTATTTAAATATGACAGAGAGTATCTCGAAAGTACTAAATTTATCAGATTGTTGGGTATGTAATCCCCTTCCTCAGGGGAACATGGAACTCCCCTTTTTAGGAGTCCCAACCACAAATTGGACATGTCTTATTAAGGACGGGCCAGACAGGAATGGATTATGCCTTTATGGAAAGGGAAATACCCAGCGGGGACCCAGCTTTGATCTGGAGGTCCCTGACCCTAAAGAGGTCTTAATTACTGGCCGTTGCTTAAATATTACTGAAAATATTTGGGGAGACTCTTACAGTGAATGGAAAAAGAATCAGTTACGACGAAATCTCGAGACCAACAAATACTTTGAGAGGATGCTAGATAGGGAAACAATGTATTAGAAGTACTAGGATTAGATATAGTAAAAGAATTTACTATTTTCTAGAAAAGGGGGGACTGAGACAAGGGGAGTCAAAAGAATCTCAGTAGACATAATAAAGGGGGATGAGAGATGATGTTTAGCGCTTACATTGTTGAAATTAGCTGAGGCAAAGACAGTCTTTGATAAGAAGAGCTGGTCCCAAGGACCAGCCAATGAGGTAGAGACAGGTCCTGATAAGAAGCAGGAGCAGGCCCCAAGAGCCAGCTAAGACTGGTCTTGTGGCTTGGGTGAATACCAAGAAATCACTGAGCCTGCGCAAGAAAAAAGTTTACTAGCCGTGACGAAGAGGAGTCATCTATCTTCATCTCTGCGACCACCAGACGACCACCATAAAGAGGCACTGCGCAAGCGCAGTTGAGAGGAGACTATGGCAATGACCTCTCGGAGCTAATTTTAATATGAAGCGGGGATAGGTCATGCATATGTATAGGCATATTGTGAATATGTAACACTTGACTGTATAAACTTGAGACAAACTGCCGAGTCGGGCGCGCACGACTTTGGTGGCACTACCCCCCGTGCTGCCCAGCGCTGAATGAACATACCTACTTTACAATCTCACTGATTGTGGAGTCTGTTTTCCGCACGTCAATACCACCTCCTAGCATGTTCTGCTAACCTCCCAAACACTGGCTGGAGCACCAAACTGCTCTCACGTGGAAGCATAGAAATCCAACCATAGGTTGTCCCATAGGCACGCAATGGTGAACGTCCTATGTCTCCTCTGTCCACAGGCCCGAGGATGGGAAGCCACAAGTGCTGTTCACTTACCCAAGCCTAAAGAGCTTTAGGATCTCTACTGCCTTTGGGGAAACACAAGCCTGAGAAAGATTTGCTCCATACCTAATCACCACTGAAACACTGAATCGAAAGGGAGACGAGGAGAATGGAAGACGCAGCAGGTCTGCCAAGCAAAGAAACCGAGGAAGTTTCTCCATGCACAGAAGCACAGCTGGAGACATAACTCCTGCTGGCACGCGGATTGAACTTCATCCCTTTGGGTCCCTTTGGGAATACCAAGCACCCGGATTGTTCTGGAGGATGCAGCATTTTACAAAGGGGACCCTCAGAAAGAATCAGAGAGGGGTAGCTTTATTGCCTGGGAAAGTGCCCTGACACACACCTGCTTCCCAGATAGCGTAGGACAATTAAAATCTAGTAACTCACTAGTAAGCGGGGGCTAATTTCTGGCCCATCATGATTCTAACAACAGCCAACAAATCCCTCCGCTAGTTTTATTCAGGCTGTATTTATGACAGTTCTTTTGCTCTACACTTTTGGGGGAAGCAGATTACACAGCTTGCCTCTTTGATGTGGAGGGCCGGGTTTCAAAAGAATACTACAAGCCCAAAAGAGCACAGCATAGTCCAGCTTATACATAAAATAAATATTACATCACAAGCCATACTGCACGATTCTACCAGAGAAAATGGTCTTTATGTAGGTGCATGGGAAGTGGGCCTTCTGCTCAAAAAAAAAAAAAAAAAAAAAAAAAAAAGAAAATCCTGATTTAAAAAGTTCATATACTAAAACAGTCACACGACATCCTTTTTGATTCGCCTCTAAATCCACACGTAGATTTTATTCCTTCACTGGCATCTGAAATCGTACTGCTTGAGGCACTTTTCATGTAAAACCAAGAAAGCTCAACTCAGAAGGCAAAGACCCTTCTTAATGGAACTGAGTAGCTGTGACTACAATACACCTTCCCCCTCATTTAACCATAACAGCATAGTAAACACAGTTTTTAAATTCCAAGTGGAGAGATTCCAACTTTGAAGACTACAAGACATTCTCCTTTTAGCACAAAATAATCACTTTCTTTTCACTTCTCTGCCAGCCTTACCCTCACGTTTCTTGCTTTTCATGCTGCAGCACAGGAAGCCCAGCTGCACAAAGACTTCCACTGCTCACACCAGTGTGCAAAGCATTGAGGAACCTTGGCTCAGTCTTGGCAGTACAGGAGCAACCCCTCTCAAGTGCACTACACATTTGGCATTTGGGGGTATCACAGAGAGAGAGTCAATTATTGCCTTTCCTCCCAGTAACAACAGCAACAGAAAAAAGAAACCCTCCTCGCTTCCACGTCTCTTCTTTGCAGGCTAGAGAGTTCCAGCAGCGACTACCTATTTTACCCAACCTACAAGGCAACTTTTGAACGATTTTCAAAGCTGGCCCAAAAACCACATCATAAATAATCATCAGTGTAAAGAAAGACCAGAGGTCCCTGCACTACTAGAGATATGCAGGAACACTTATTTACTAGAACCCTTCGTAAAAACAAAATGTTTGTGATGGCATCTGAACTACAAATTTCTTTTTAGGCAGAAAGACCTAGTGAATGGGAATATCCTGCAACACTTTGATTGCTTGTTAGCACTTGCCTGGTTTCATGACTATGCTAATTATTTTATGAATATGTATGTATAACTTGCATATAAATTGTGTAACTGACTTGACGCGGTGCGCATATTAGGAGGAGCAAATTATCAGGTATTTATTTTGCTGTTGGTGCCAAGGCCACAGTTGTGCGAGGCATTACACAAGCAGATGAAATCCTTGCCCAAAAGAGATTGCAAACCACCTGTGTCTTAACACACTCACTGCATTTCAAGCCTTCCACCTGTGACAACATCCTCTCAGGGGGCACACTTGCCTGCTCTAATCAAACACTCACTCAGCAGAGGTAATACTGAACTGATACAAAAACTGGGCCCAACCTCTACATTCATGGCTGGGATACAAGACTCCTATCACAGAGCTCACTCTTCAGTCCCACCTGAGGTATGTACCTTAAATTGCATTTCCCACTGGTCAAATACTCTTCCTCAGAGCTCTCTTTAAACTGAGGGCTCGCGGTAAGGGAGAGAAGAGAGTTCCTTACCTCTTGTGCAGTCAGGGCATGTTCCCCTGCTAAAAGCAGCATACTCAGGCCTCCCATTTGTGTCGGATCTGTTAAAAGAGTAAAACCAAGCCTAAGGAAAACTTTAGGTTCTTCTGCAGAGGTTTAACTAGAATCTTGGCAACTTTATTTGGGACATGAAAGGTATTTGCACTACAGTACCATGTGCAGTAAAGGAAACCGGTCTTGCTGTTTGATTCCAACACTGCATCCTCCAACAAAAAGAGGCTGCTATGTTTGAGGAACGTGGATGGAAACTTCACCTGCCATCCCAATGTTACGCTGTGGCATTTTTGTCACTTTTTGTCACTTTCCTCGGGCTTGGTAAATCTTTTGCAGAGTCTGAAGCAAAGGCCCATAGCTTTTTCCTGTTTGTATCAGTGGATGTCTGGGATTTCACAGGTCGGTTTGTTGTGGGGCACCACCTGTACCCTGGATTTGCCTTCATAAATGCGTCCTTGTACTAGAAAAGAAAAGGAAAATTGCCAGTCATGGCATTATACTATCCACAAGGCAATAGAGTGCACTGCTTGTAAGAGGATTTAACACAGTAAGTAATCCTTAAATATCTTGATTTTTTAACAGTTTAGTCACGTGCTTAGAGTCTGACTGCCAAAACAATCTAACAAGAAGAACTATTAAGACAAGAAGAGCTGTATTTAAAAGAGCGGGGTTTCTCTTTCCTCTCCTGAGGGTTTACCACCCAGAGCAGGCTGAAGTTCTGATCCTGCATACTGCTCCCCAGTGCTTGTATGCTCACTCTGGGAAAGAAAGACAGCTATTCCAATTCTTTTGCAGGTACAATCTTTGTTTACTTTCTAGTTTGAATGAAATGAAAACAGGTGTTTAGCAATAAATGCAACATGATGCTCCTTACCTTGCACTCCTTTTTCTCTAATAGAACTGTATCTTAGAATATTTGAGTATATTCTTTCCCAAACCAGGCACTGAAAATAAACCACTACCAGTATCGCCTCACTTTCAGGAACTTCTGATACATCATCCCAGTGGTCCTCCCAAAAGGTACCAGGCTGCATGAAATAAAGTGGGAACACTTAAAACTGTCTTTGGCCTGGAGCACACGGCACACATCTCAGTTGTTTGCTATATTCTTGCTATGAGGCAGCAAAATGAACAAAGCCAGGCTCCACACAGGGGGGTAGTGGGAAAAGGTCTGGATCCCACACAGTTTGTGGGGTAGGGGGAAGGATGGGAACCTATTTTATTCTCAAGATGCAACAGTGATGCTTTCTAAATACCTTGCTGACCAGACCAAAACAAGATGTTTGAACATTAACAGCAATAAAAAGAGCACATTTCAGTATTTTAAATGTGTTGCTGTGCAAGGTGGAGAATGGACCAACCAGAGGAACATGCCACATTGTCCTGGTTTCAGCTGGGGTAGAGTTAATTGTCTTCCTAGTAGCTGGTATGGTGCTATGTTTTGAGTTCAGTGTGCGAAGAATGCTGATAACACTGATGTTTTCAGCTGTTGCTAAGTAGTGTTTAGTCTAAAGTCAAGGATTTTTCAGCTTCTCATGCCCAGCCAGCGAGAAAGGCGGAGGGGCACAAGCAGCTGGCACAGGGCACAGCCAGGGCAGCTGACCCAAACTGGCCAACGGGGTATTCCATACCATGCAACACCACATCTAGTATAGAAACTGGGGGGAGTGGAGGCGGGGGATCGCCGCTCGGGGACTAGCTGGGTGTCGGTCAGCGGGTGGTGAGCAATTGCACTGCGCATCGTTTGTACATTCCAATCCTTTCATTATTGCTGTTGTCATTTTATTAGTGTTATCATTATCAGTATTAGTTTCTTCTTTTCTGTTCTATTAAACCGTTCTTATCTCAACCCACGAGTTTTACTTCTTTTCCCGATTTTCTCCCCCATCCCACCGGGTGGGGGGGGTGGGGAGTGAGTGAGCGGCTGTGTGGTGCTTAGTTGCTGGCTGGGGTTAAACCACGACACACATGTTCCAGCTGCAGATGTTTGCCTAACAACTGACGGGGAGCACAGCACTGGCTGCTGTGGGAGTCCTTGCATTGGCAAAGACGCATGCACGATCCTAACCAGGAGACTACTGCATATTGTGGTTAACAGGAGAAGAGGTAACGGGAGAAGGCACAGCCCTGGCGCTGTGCAGTGCTGCAAATAGAGCTTTGTCTTCAAGCCTGGGTTGTGCTGCATATATCCCTTGTTCACAGGATAACCTCAGGCAGCTAATTGTAACAAAGGAGCCTGTAGACAGCTCCTGCTCCTGGCAATTACACGTCCTTGTCTCTATCACAAAGTGAAGCAACAGGTTCTCAAGTGAACATCCTTTTGTTTGACAGCAGAAATGATGAATGGTATTATTTTGTTCTAAGAAAATCCTGGAAGAGCTCAAAAGATCAAGTTGCCATTGGAACCTCTCCACAGGGGGGAACTGCACCACGTGCCGTGGCCTGATTGGAGGTCCCTCTGACCACACCACTTGCGGTTCCCAGCATCTGAAGGACATAAGATTATCTAAACCATTCTCTTCTTCCTTCTGGTGTTAGCTTCAGTAAATGGAATTCTAATCAATACATTACATAGTCTGAGGGCCTTTCTTACAGGGATCACAAAGAAAACTATGTCCAGTGCACTACTGTTTCAAACCCCAAAGAAGGCTTCCCAGTGTACTGTTTAGGGCTTAGAGTTTATTATCTAAGGATTTAGACCTTTCCATTTAACGGGAGGTCATCCAGCCTGAGCCCCAAAGTGATAAACCGTAAACATTGGAACCCAAATTGTCATTGGGGATTTGAAGTTTATGGATGAGGTTAGATCTGAAATCCCGTGCCCTGATCAGTGAATGAGGAAACTGCAAACCCTGACTGGTAAATAACAAGCCCCACAAAATCAAGTAATAAACCATGGCTCCTGAGTGAGAAACCCTCAAGAACAAACTCTAAACTATAAACTGGAACTGAAAAATCCTGAACCTTCAGTTTTTAACACAGTTGAAAACACATTGAAGAGCATCCATCTACGGATCCAAAGCTACAGCACTAATTCAGTACTGAGGCACGATCAACACCCACTGCAAGGTCCTGGGCTCCCTTTCCCACCAGATCTGTCTGCGTTCCTCATCCTTAACCACACAGGGGTCTTATTCTCTCCCTGATCCCCTGGGAGCCTACCCAGTGCTCCGCTCCCTGACCTGGACCCACCTCTAGCACATACCCATGCCTACATCTTGGTGTTCTGATTTTGGCCAGCACTTGAGCTTACCAACTTCCTGGCACCCTGTCTCAAAGCCATTCATCCCTACGCTGGTCCCCTGCCCTGGTAAGCAAGGTCAGACTTTTTTCTTCTGCTCAGAAGAAATGACTGTCCAGCGTTACATAGCCAACTCATCTGTGAAGAACACACACATGCAAGGCACGTCCCAAGACACCCAGCTGTACAAAAAGGACTGCTGAAATGTTGCGCCTCACTAAGAGTGTCACTGAAACTTTTCTAATGCGACAATGGTTATGTAGAGATACTACATATAACACGTTAAACAAAAGGCCATCCCAACAGAGCACTTGGAACAAAAAGTGGCCTCATCGCGCCAAATTGTGTCAGCATTAGAACCTTACTGCCTCACCTTTCTCTGCACTCCTATAGCAGCATTAGGTGGCTCAGTAGAGGTTCTTTTTGTACACACTGAAAGTTCCTGGCCCTTGCTTTCCCTTTGTAGCCAATTCACAGGTTGAACAGCACTGGGGATCTGTGCTTGCCTCAGCACTGAAACATCGTTATTCACATTCTCTGCACAGCCTATTTCCAAAATTGAAAACGTCCAGCTAGGTCTCCCACAAGGAAGGTTCCAGACAAGAGAAGGCAAGAGGGGCTTAGGAGGAAGAGGTACCACAAGACAAAGGTCAGCAAGAGGAGGAGGAGGAGGCAACAGTGGGGGAAACAAGTGGAGGCACTAGGAGGCCACAGCAGGACACAGGAGGTAAAGGAGGAGGAGGCAAAAGGAGGTAGCAGGAAAAGGAGGAGGAGGAGGCAACAAGAGGCAACAGAAAGCGAAAAAGGAGGAGACCACAGGATGCCAGATGGGGTAACAGGAGGCAGGCGGAGGATGAGGCAATAGAGAGCCACAGGAGAAGGAAAAAAGAGGAGGCAAGAGGAGGACATAGTAGGACACAAGAGACAAAAGAAGGAGGAGGCAACAGGAGGCAAGAAAAAGAGAGAAAGGAGGAGACAATAGGATGCAACACTAACAAAGAGAGGAGTAGGCAACAGGATGCTCTAGGTGGCAACAGGAGGAGGAGGAGGCAACAGGAAGCAACAGTGGGAGGGGGAATAGTGGAGGCAAGAGGAGGACACAGCAGGACACAGGACGTAGAGGAGGAGGAGGCAACAAGAATCAATAGGAGAAGGAGGAGGAGGCAACAGGATGCCACAGGAAGCAACAGGAGGCAATAGAAGTAAGAAAAAGATGAGGCAACAAGGGACACAGGAGGACACCAGACGTAAACCAGGAGGAGGTAAAAGGAAGCAAAAGAGGAGAAGGCAATGGTATGCCATAAGCTGCATGAAGAGGAAACAGGATAAAACAGGTAATGGAGGAGGAGAAAGAGGTGGAGGAGGATGAGGAGGATGTAGGAATCAGTGGAGGCAACAGGAGAAATAGGAAGCAATGTGAGGAGGGGGGAGGCGACTGGAGGCAACAGCAGGCAACAGGAAAAGGCGTCTTCCTCCTTCTCGGGACTCCTCTTGCCTTTTATTGCCTCCTCCTCCACTTGCTTCAGTCTTCTGCTCTTGTCTCCTGCTGCCTCCTCTTTCCTTCTCCTTCTCCTCTTCCTCCTCCTTTGGCCTCCTTTTGCCTCATCATCCTCTTGCCTCCTCTTACCTCCTCTTGCCTCTTCCTCCTCCTCCTGTTTACTCTCTTCGCCTCCTAGTGCCGAATCTGGCTCATGTTGCCTCCTGTTGCATTGTTCCCCATTTGTTTCTCCTCCCCCTCCTCTTTCTTCCTCTTGCCTCTTGTTGCCTCCTCTTGCCTCCTCCTCCACCTCCTGCCATTGGTTCCTCTTGCCTCCCGTTCATTCCTCCACCTCACCCTGCTCTTGCCTCCCCCTCTTTTTCCTCGTATTATTGCCTCCTGTTGCATCCTCCTCCTCCTCTTGCCTCCTGTCTCCACGTCCTCTTGCCTTCTGCCGCCTTTCCTTGCCTGCTCTTCCCTCATTCTCCTGGGACCTCCTCTTGCCTCCTGGAGGAGAAGGGAACATGAGGGGGAGGCCGAGGACAAAACAGGTAGCAAGAGGAGGCAAGAGGAGAAAAGAGGAAGAGGGGAAGGAGGAGGAGGACACACCAAGGGTCAAAAGAAGGCAGCCAAAGGAGAAGGAGGAGGAGGAAGCAAGAGGACACAAGAGGAGGATGAGGAAGTGAAGGCAACAGGAGGCAGCAGAAGGCAACAGTTGAGAAGAGGAGGCCTATGAGATGGAGAAAAAGACAGAGGAAATAGGAGGCAAGAGAAGGCAAGAGGGGCTTAGGAGGAAGAGGTACCGGGAGACAAAGGTCAGCAAGAGGAGAAGGAGGAGGCAACAGGAGGCAACAGTGGGGGGGAATATGTGGAGGCAAGAGGAGGCCACAGCACGACACAGGAGGTAAAGGAGGAGGAGGCAACAGGAGGCAGCAGGAAAGGAGGAGGAGGCAACAGAGAGAGAAAAAGGAGGGGACAACACGATGCCAGATGAAGGAAGAGGAGGCAAGCGGAGGAGGAGGCAATAGGAGGCCACGGGAGAAGGAAAAAAGCAGAGGGAAGAACAGGACAGAGTAGGACATGGGGCTGCCAAGGGAAGCTGAGGGCCACCAACAGCTTTCAGTCCTGGCACCTTGCATGTGGGAGACCGAGGTGGTGGGTGTCCATTTTGGACCCGGGCTCTGGCTGGGCTGAGGGAGTAGATGAGGGTGACGGTTAGGTGGTAGAGCGAGCGCAGAGCCCCTTCCCCCTCCGCTGCCTCCCTGTGACAGAGTAAGGCTTCCCACGCGCTGCTGGTTAAGACACAGAAAGGCTTTCCCTGTGCTGACTCATCACGACACAGAAAAGCTTCCCCTCTCCTACCTCGGTACGTCACAGGAACCCTTACCCTGTGTTGCCTTACCCTACTGCCCCTGTCAGTAGGACACAGAAAGGCTGTCCCTGCACTGGGGCTGGAAAACACAGAAATGCTTCTGCCACGCTGCCTCGGTGTGACACAGAAAGGCTTCCCCCACAATGATTCGGCTGTCTTGGAGAGGTCCAGAGGAGCCACTGGGCATGGACCTACTTCTAACATTGACAAAATGTCTCAGGTAGCTACCCTGGAGGTGTCTGGGGCTGCTACTTGGCACTTCACTTGTCTCTCGAGGAAGCCTAAAAACTCTTTGAGAAGTCCCGGGGAGATACAGGGCACGGATATGCCTCCAACTTAAACAACGCTCCTCGGGTGGCTACCTTAGAAGAGTCTGGGGCTGCTACCTGGAAACTCACCTGTCTCCAGAAAAAACCAAAATGCTCCTGGAGTTGCCTGGGAGGAGCACTGGGCAGCCAGAAGGCATGGACCTGCCTCTAACGTGGACAAAATGCCTTGGGCAACAACCTTGGAGGAGTCTAGAGCTGCTACCTGGGAATTCCTCCTCCACAAGAGGCCAAGACACCCCTGGAGATAACTGGAAGGAGTAATGGGGAGCTACTAGGCATGCACTTGAGTCCTACATGAAGAAAACTTGTCAGGCTGAAAGGAAGCTGCTGAATCTTGGATCATGTAATTAAGTTTCTCTTAATCACCCCCAAGACCCCTTGACCTATGTATTAACACTAATCAATAACCTACTGTTTAAAAGTAGATTGTTTAGATTATACTTTAATGAAAAAAGTAATTAGGTTTTGTAATTGATCAAAAAACTGTGTAGAAGTTATACAATGAATAATTATGTTCTCATGATATGGGGAACCAAAACCCACAGATGTGCAAACAGATAAGTCAACCATAAGCAGAACAAAGAGAAGTAAAACCTTCATGTAAGCAATAATGACTAATGCATGCATCGGGAGCTGCCAACAAGAAAACGTCAACTAAAGGACAAATGATGAAGAAGATGATACGACCACTAGATGAAGTCAAGGACCACCAGAGAGGCTGCGATGTTTAAAGGGGACACTAGATGGCAGCAAAGACTGTAACATGATGACATCATTTTTTTAGACTAGGCGGGTTTATGTAAAAGATTGCCAGGAAGATAACGTGGCTATGTAACAACTTTGTACATATAACTTGTTTGAAACCATCGTTTCGTTGGAGCACTTGTGGTGGACCAATCCCCAGCGCTGCCCAGCGCTGCTAATAAAGAATACCTGCTTAACAGTATCATCAAAGTGCTGTTAAGTTACATTTCTTGGTTTCAGGCCACTACCAAGGAGGAGTCTGCAGCTGCTACCCAGGAAACCCCCAGCTGTGCTCCAAGTGTTCTCCTGGCACAGGCGCAACTCTGGGTGTGCTTGGTGCGTACCATGCCTCCTGAAGGAGAACAGCAACACTCAAAGTTCCTCCTGGGCAGCGTCCTGCTGGGAAGAGCAGATTTCAAGGCAGGCTGGCAGCAGACCCTGAGGCTGTGCCAGGGCTGGCCACATCTGGCTCCTTCCAGCAGGATTTAGGAAATCCTCTTCCCAGCTGTGAGTGCCAAGCCAGGGGCAGAAACATCCCCCACCTTCGAGGGCCCAGCTGGCCTCTGACCCCAAACTATTCAGACTTCCACACAGGCTCTCCCTCTAACTCAATTCTCTTCAGCTTTGAGAAAAGAAAGCATATACTTCCAGATTAAGTAGTCAAAGACTGTCAGAGGGCGATTTTGGCTTCAATTCCAGAACAAAAGAATTTCCACTACAGAACCTCAGCCACCACCTCCTTGATCATCTTGTCAGTGACCAACAAACACCATGCTGGAAAAAATCTAATGGCTAATAAAAGCATCCTCTCCCTCCCAAATCTTTCCTTCTCTTATACCCTCAGACTAGCGCAGTAATAATCATACAATTATTCTGCAATTACCACCAATCTGAAACCCCTCTAAAGCATTGTTCACTGTTGATAAGGGAGAACCATCACTAACCATGCACCTACCCTTTAGTCCTTTTGCAGCAAGGCCTCTGTGACCAAGCACGTCTACATGGATATCTCTGCCTGACAGGAGATGACCGGCCAGAAAACAAAAATCTTAGGTCGTCTTGGCTCTAGTGAAAGCAAAGTATTTAGAATAATGATACAAACAATTTTAAGATGATGCAGGATCGCGGAAAAGGCAGAAGAGGTGATGTGTCGCACCCACCTCTAACTTCAGAGGAAGTTTCAAGGGGTTTTCTTTTTTTTTTTTTTTTTTTTAATCATACCCCAGCACAAGCAAAAAAGCACACACCTGCTGCTTAAGGAGAATGGAAAACCACAAGAGTAAGACTATCGAGTCTGGGTAATTACTCTTCTTTCCAGGACACATTGGTCTTTTTTTTTTTTTTATTTTTTTATATCTCAGTGGAGAGCTTTAACGGAAAATCACTGAGTTCTGATATGGGAATAGCAAAACGTCCTCTGTAAATCTTGGAAAAGAACAGTACATTGAAGGAAAACTGTTCATATAAACTGTTAATGACACGTTTCCGCTGTCAAAGATTCTAACGCTTTTGAGCATCTTTGCCATCCTCATCTTCCTTCCCTCCCCTTTCTTCTGATCGCACTATAGCTACCGTACCTCAGCATAACATTAAACTGTTCAAGTACTCTTGCAAATCGTATAAAATCCAAAATACCACACACAGATGCCTACAGGTTTTGCTATTACCATCACGTTAACGACACAATTGGTCCTGCCAAACCTACTGTCGTGGTTTCAGCCCAGCCGGTAACAAAGGACCACGCAGCCGCTAGCTCACTCCTCCCGCCCCCCTCCGGTGGGATAGGGAGGAGACGGAGGAGAGAAAAGAAAAAAAACCTGGAACCTCGAGGGTTGAGATAAGGGCAGTTTACTGGGACAACACAAAAGAAAAGTTACAACAACAACAACGGTACTAATGAAAGAATATACAAAAAGAGTGATGCACAGTGCAACTGCTCACCACCCGGAACCCGATGCTCCGCCACTGAAAGTCCCGAGCCCTCCCCCCGCCCCGCTCCCCATTTATATACTGAGCATGATGGCACATGCTATGGAATAGCTCCTTGGCTAGTTGAGGTCGGCTGCCCCGGCTATGCCCCCCCCACCTCCCAGGTTCCTGTAAAAATTAACTCTATCCCAGCTGAACCCAGGACATTATCCACCCCTTATTCTATACCATCTACATCATGCCCAGATCTTACATTTTCCAATCAACTACTATCACTTTCCTTGTCTTATATATATATATGTATATGGACACCTCCCCCCCACACACACACACAAATAGTATTCCCTTAGTCGATGGGCTATCCCTCCAATGTGTCCATCAATTTTATTTAGTCCATGACTTTGGGGCTCCATCTGTTGTAACAGTTCTTCAGGATAAGAGAGATGGTGTGAGGTGTTAGGTTGTTGTATGCTGCCTCTGGAACTTGTGGCTGGTACATTTGGTGCAACCCACACCCTTGGCCTGCAGGTCGAAGAGGCTGATCTTGAGGAAATTGCTGGGCACCAGTTCAAGTTCTATCACTGTTGTACTTGGCTCAGTTTCAAAGTCCATCCTTCAGTCATTTGGGTAATTCTTACAGTAATACCCTTGATATGGCATATAGACACTAGAGATACAATGACATACATTGGCAGGTTATTTAGCAGTTAAATATCATACAGCCTAATTCACTGGCTATTCTCTCCCAAAATCAAATCTCCCTGAGGTACACATCGAACTTCCCCATCCTTCTGCATCACCCACCAGGTGTACCCAGGTCCCTGAGCAAAAACAACCCCTTGGATGGGTTTGTCTCTGCTTGAGGGGGGACTAACCCAGACTGCCTTTCCTAACATACTTCTCATGCGCACTACAGGGACTTTATCCCCTTCTACAGTATGTGGAAGTCTTGGTTGGGCAGGGCCAGCCCGATTGGCAGATCCTCTAGTATTAACTAACCAGGTGGCTTTTGTTAAATGTGTATCCCAATGTTTGAAAGTTCCACCCCCCATTGCTCTCAATGTAGTTTTCAGCAGTCCATTGTATCGTTCGATTTTTCCGGAGGCTGGTGCGTGATAAGGGATGTGATATACCCACTCAATGCCATGCTCTTTGGCCCAGGCGTCTGTGAGGTTGTTTCGGAAGTGAGTCCCGTTGTCCGACTCGATTCTTTCTGGGGTGCCGTGTCGCCATAAAACTTTCTCTTCAAGGCCCAGGATAGTGTTCTGGGCAGTGGCGTGGGACACAGGATACGTTTCCAGCCGTCCAGTGGTTGCTTCCACCATTGTAAGCACATGGCACTTGCCTTGGCAGGTTCGTGGGAGTGTGATATAGTCAATCTGCCAGGCCTCCCACTGTTTATATTTCAGCCATCGCCCTCCACACGACAGGGGTTTTAACCGCTTGGCTTGCTTAATTGCAGCACGTTTCACATTCATGGATAACCTGCGCGATAGTGTCCATGGTCAAGTCCACCCCTCGATCACGAGCCCATCTATATGTTGCATCTCTTCCCTGATGGCCCGAGGTATCATGGGCCCACTGAGCCATAAATAGCTCACCCCTATGTTGCCAGTCCAGGTCCACCTGAGACACTTCAATCTTGGCAGCCTGATCTGCCTGCTGGTTGTTTTGATGTTCTTCAGTGGCCCGACTCTTGGGTACATGAGCATCTACGTGACGTACTTTTACCACTAGCTTCTCTATCCGAACAGCAATATCTTGCCACAGTGCGGCCGCCCAGAGGGGTTTACCTCTGCGCTGCCAGTTGCTCTTCTTCCATTGCTGTAGCCACCCCCATAGGGCATTCGCCACCATCCATGAGTCAGTATAGAGATAGAGCACTGGCCACTTCTCTCTTTCAGCAATGTCTAATGCTAGCTGGATGGCTTTCACCTCTGCAAACTGAATTGATTCACTTTCTCCTTCAGCAGTTTCTGCGACTTGTCGTGTAGGACTCCATACAGCAGCCTTCCACCTCCGATGTTTTCCCACAATGCGGCAGGACCCATCAGTGAACAGGGCATATTGCCTCTCATTTTCTGGCAGTTTATTATACAGCTGGGCCTCTTCAGCCCGTGTCACCTCCTCCTCTGGCGACATTCCAAAATCTTTGCCTTCTGGCCAGTCCATGATCACTTCCACAATTCCTGGGCGACTGCGGTTTCCTATGTGAGCTCGTTGTGTGATCAGTGCGGCGCACTTACTCCACGTGGCATCAGTTGCATGATGTGTAGAGGAGACTTTCCCTTTGAACGTCCAGCCCAGCACTGGCAGCCGGGGTGCTAAGAGGAGCTGTGTTTCAGTACCAACCACTTCTGAGGCAGCTCAAACTCCTTCATATGCTGCCAATATCTCTTTTTCAGTTGGAGTATAGCGAGCCTCAGATCCTCTGTATCCCCGACTCCAAAACCCCAGGGGTCGGCCTTAGGTCTCCCCATGTGCTTTCTGCCAGAGGCTCCAGGTAGGGCCATTCTCCCCAGCTCCAGTGTAGAGCACATTTTTAACATCTTGTCCTGCCCGGACTGGCCCAAGGGCTACTGCATGAACAATCTCCCACTTAATTTGTTCAAAGGCTTGTCGTTGCTCAGGCCCCCATTTAAAATCGTTCTTCCGGGTAACTTGGTAGAGAGGACTTACTATTTGACTGTAATTTGGAATGTGCTTTCTCCAAAAGCCCCCGACACCTAAGAAAGCCTGTGTTTCCTTTTTATTAGTCGGTGGGGACATAGCTGCTATTTTGTTGATCACATCCATAGGGATCTGACGACGCCCATCTTGCCATTTTACTCCTAAGAACTGGATCTCCTGTGCAGGTCCCTTGACCTTACTTTCTTTTATGGCAAAACCAGCCTTCAAAAGGATTTGGATTATTTTCTTCCCTTTCTCAAAAACTTCTTCTGCCGTGTTGCCCCATACGATGATGCCATCAATGTACTGCAGGTGCTCTGGAGCTTCACCTTTTTCCAGTGCAGCCTGGATCAGTCCATGGCAAATAGTGGGGCTGTGTTTCCACCCCTGGGGCATTCGATTCCAGGTGTACTGGATGCCCCTCCAAATGAAAGCAAACTGTGGCCTGCACTCCGCTGCCAAAGGAATGGAGAAAAATGCATTGGCAATGTCAATTGTGGCCTACCACTTAGCTGCCTTTGATTCCAGTTCGTATTGAAGCTCTAACATATCTGGCACAGCAGCGCTCAGCAGTGGCGTGACTTCATTCAGCCCACAATAATCTACTGTTAGTCTCCATTCCCCATTAGATTTCCGCACGGGCCATATGGGACTATTAAAGGGTGAGTGAGTCTTGCTGATCACTCCTTGGCTCTCCAATTGGCAAATCAGCTTATGGATGGGGATCAGGGAGTCTCGGTTGGTGCGATATTGCCGCCAGTGCACCGTCGTGGTAGCCATTGGCACCTGTTGTTCTTCAACCTTCAGCAACTCCACAACCGAAGGGTCTTGAGAGAGACCAGGCAGGGTAGACAGCTGTTCAATCTCCTCCGTCTCCAATGCAGCTATACCAAAGGCCCAACGGTACCCTTTTGGGTCCTTGAAATACCCCCTCCTGAGATAATCTATGCCAAGGATGCACGGGGCCTCTGGGCCAGTTGCAATGGGGTGTTTATGCCACTCATTCCCGGTTAGACTCATTTCAGCTTCCAATACGGTTAGCTCTTGGGATCCCCCTGTCACACCAGAGATACAGATGGGTTCTGCCCCTTTATAACTTGATGGCATTAGGGTGCATTGTGCACCAGTGTCTACTAGAGCCTTATATTCCTGTGGGTCTGATGTGCCAGGCCATCGATTCCACACTGTCCGGTAGACTCGGTTGTCCCTTTCCTCCACCTGGCTGGAGGCAGGGCCCCTCTAATCCTGGTTAGAATATCCGTTACTCACTTTTCGCACACGTGAATCAGAAGTCCCTTCAAGAGGATCAGAAATGGGATCAGCCCATCTACTGCGTCTGGGGGACTGCTCACGGGAAACTGGAGCAGCAGTTTTCCAAGAAGAATCCTCTTTTCTGGTTGCTTTTTCTCGCAACTCCTGTACCCGTGCATCCAGGACTGAGGTAGGTTTTCCATCCCACTTCCTCATGTCCTCTCCATGGTCACACAGGTAAAACCACAGGTTAGCCCGTCGTGTGTACTTTCTCTCTCCTCTCTCTTGGGCAGAGGAATGCTTACTCCTAATAGCTGCGATGCGGGCCTGTACAGGTGGGGAGGAGGACATATCCACTTTGAATTGCTGGAACTCTCGGGACAATTCCTCTACAGCCGAGACACAGGCCCGTAGGGAGGAAGAGAGACTTCCTTCGTATTGCCGGAGTTGGACAGCCAATTCGTCCACCGTTTGTCCATAGCCTTCTTTCCAGGACGTTACTGCCAATGAGTTGGCATAGGTTGGTGGTGCGCTTCGTAGAAACTTCCGCCACATCGGTTGTGTGCATTGGACTTCATCTGGATCTGTGGGTGGCTGCGCATTTTCTGGATCATTATAAATCACCTCCAGCACGGCTAATTCCCTCAGGTACTGGATACCTCTCTCCATGGTGGTCCACTTGCCTTGGTGACATGTAACTTCATCCTTGAAGGGGTATCTTTCCTTTACACCTAACAGAAGTCGCCTCCAGAGGCTGAGGACTTGTGTTTTTCTCCCAATCGCCTTGTCGATGCCCCCTTCCCTAGACAGAGATCCCAACTGCTTGGCTTCCTTACCCTCTAATTCCACACTACTAGCCCCATTACCCCAGCATCGGAGCAGCCAGGTAACAATGTGCTCACCTGGGTGGCGGCTAAAATCTTTTCGCATGTCACGCAACGCACTCAGGGATAGAGATCGGGTAATTATTTCAGGTTCTGCCTCTTCCTCCTGTTCTCGCGATGACCCTGGTTCATCTTCACCTCTCACTAAGCGAACTGATTTCTTTGTGTGTTTCTTTTTCTGTACAGGGGCGACTGATACTGGCACAGGTTGGTTCTCTGGTTTAGCTGCAGTACCTGTCACCGGGGTTGGGGTAGCCACGCTGCCTGTTGTCGGCGTTGGGGTAGCCACGGTGCCTGTTGCCCTGTTTTCCATCTTTTCCCCCTGAGGGTGCTGCCTAATATCAAGCAGTGTTTGGTAGATACTGGCCAGGGCCCAGCACAGTGCAGTGAGTTGTGTGTCTCTGGAATAGCCACAGCATTTTCCTTTCAAATATTCTACCACTTCATGAGGGTTCTGTAGTTGTTCGGGAGTGAACTTCCAAGCCACTGGAGGTGAGAAGTTCTCTAGATACCTGCCCGTATCCTCCCACATGCCGTGCCACCCATGAATATCCAGCTTTGGGGCAGATCTCTGGATGGTACTCTTAAAGAGCCTTTTTGTAGCCCTAAACAAGACCTGAAACACATTCAGGAGGCATAGCACTAACAGCACACTGGCTTGCACATCCCAAGGATATTCAAAATTCTCAAAAGCTGTTGTAATTAGTCGGAAGGAGAGAAGGGAGGTGAATGGACGGGGGGAAGTATCCCCCCCTGACTTCCCCATGGATTGGGTGTAATTACCAATAAAATCCGATAGAAGGTGCCCGAAGTATGGAAATGATATCACTGCCTCATACAGATACCAGCTTAACCTCATGACCAGTGATGTAATCATTTCACAAGTCGACATTGCCCAGTACAGCAAAATGATAATCCCAATCACTCTCCCAGAGGTGAGAAACGTAACTATGTATTGCCTGTAGAGCATATAGCAACTTACAAAATGCCACCACGTAAACAAATGAACCAACATTGTGACTAACATCTATTTATCTAATATAAGAAATGCGTATGACAAATTTGTTTCAACACGCTCTGGCCAGATCCGTTGTTATCTCAACCCTTCGTGCCCCACGTTGGGCGCCAAAAAGGACTGTGGTGGTTTCAGCCCAGCCAGTAACAAAGGACCACGCAGCCGCTCGCTCACTCCTCCTGCCCCCCTCCGGTGGGATAGGGAGGAGAATCAGAGGAGAGAAAAGGGGAAAAAAAAAAATGGAACCTCGAGGGTTGAGATAAGGGCAGTTTACTGGGACAACACAAAAAAAAAGAGAAGTTACAACATCAACAACAGTACTAATAAAAGAATATAGAAAAGGAGTGATGCACAGTGCAACTGCTCACCACCCGGAACCCGACACTCTGCCACTTCCCCCACCGAAAGTCGAGAGAGAGCTCCCCCCGGCCCGCTCCCCATTTATATACTGAGCATGATGTCACATGCTATGGAATAGCTCTTTGGCTAGTTCAGGTCAGCTGCCCTGGCTGTGCCCCCCCCCACCTCCCAGGTTCCTGTAAAAATTAACTCTATCCCAGCTGAACCCAGGACAGATGTCCCAGACAAAGCCCTGTCCAGCAGCATGTCCTGAATTAAAGCAATAAAGTTGAGTGCATTAATGAAGATTTGAGCTATCCGATGAAGGCAGGATCCTTGGAAGAACTGTCAACTGAAATGAATAGGGTTATATTATTATTATATAATTTTTGTTATTATGCTTCTAGGAATTACACGTAAATCTTTTATACTCAAAGGTGACATTTAATGAGTGTATCTTACTTGACAAAATTCCTTTACAGGATGATGTTTGATTAACATATTTTTGTCTAATAAGAATAGTACAGCTAATCTCCGTGTTAATTTGAATAAGGCTGTTGTTTTTGAACAGTAGTTTCTTTGTATTTTGGTTTAGAAGTTACGACCTTTTCTTGCATTGCTTCTCATAAGCACCTCTAAACGGATGTTTAGATACATTATTTGAGCAATTTTCGTCTTGTGGTACCTTTACCTACTTATTGTCATGCTGTTAGGTGATTGGGGATTATTTTTTAGGAACTATTTCTGTCACTTAGCAACCCTCAGTGTCTTCAAAAACCTTTGTTTATTTAGCTCCTAAGTAATTTTCTTCTTCAGAATGGTAGTACAAATTACAGATATAGCAGTGTTGATAGCATCACTGATACAAGGTACTTGTTGTGTATGTAGCCCACAACACAAAAGAATACAGAATACAAAAGCCCAGAATACAAAAGTTGGGAGGAAGGAGTGGCTGAGTGGGACTCCTATGGCTGGCAATTCCTGTAAGCCTGGAACTCCCTGTTGTTGCTGTTTAGGGGGGGTCTGCCTTCAGTGCAGCAAAACTGAAGACCAACCCAGGTGAATCCTGATGTAGTAGGTGGAAACTGCTGGGTTTGGCTTGGGAGGAGGGACTGTGACCTGAACACAGCTCCCCAGGGCATGATGCCCTTCCCCCCACCGTGCCCTGGTGATGGGGGGGTGGGTGTTTTGATGACTCAAAATGCACGTATCACTTCCAAAAAGGCAAGGAACTCAATCCAGTGTTGACCAGGGATATGGTCAGAGATACGACCAGAGATCCAAGGCAGGGCAGGGGCTCGGCTTTGCTTTCCCACCCTCATCCCTTCGTGCCCATCCCGTGGGCCTGGCCACGTCCAACGCCACAGGCTGCTCTGCACACAGCAGGCTGTCTGCCCCCGGGTCTCTCCCGGACACCGCGAGGCACCGCGGGAGTCCTCCCTTGGCGCTGGGAGTTCAGACCACTCTCCTGGGCGTGGGAAGCACAGCAGAATCACTGCCACAACTCTCTGTCCTCCTTGCAGACCCTGCGAGCCATGGACACCATGCTGGAGACGATGGTGCGCAGCTGTTCTGCCACCAGAGTCAGCGAGGAGCTGCAGAGTATCTTTCAGGTCTGGCATGTGAAAGGGGGGGCTTCACAGGGGCTGTTCCTCACCCTGGGGAGAAGGGGGTGTCCACTCTTGAGTGCATGGTCCTCACCCCAGTGCCATGCAGAGAGAGCACGCTGCAGGGAGGCTGCCCACCTCCCTTGGTAACCAGGGGCTGCCCAGCAGGCTCTTCTGGAGCACAGTGCCTGCAGAGGGTGGCATCTGCCTTCCTGCCCGGCCACAAGGTTGGCCCGGGGGATTTGTCCCAAGCCCGCGAGGGACCCTAGGGGCAGGAACCCCGCTACAGGCTTTGCTCGAGATCCCAGGCAGCCTTGACGGGCTGTGAGAGTCCAGCCCGGGAGCCGAGCAGTGCTGCTTCTGCTGGAGGCCATGTCTGCTCCCAGGGCACACCAGCAGCTTCTCTCTTCCCAGATGCTGCTGAACTTCACCAACTCTGAGAGAGCAGCTGTGCGGGAGAGGGCCGTGGGGAGGATTACGGTTCTGAGCCTTTTGCTGTCCAAGAATCCCACACTGAAGGTGAGGAGCCAGGCACCCTCCAGCCAGGCCATCTCCCCCTCCCTGCACACCAGAGCAGCCTGCAGCTCTGCCCACGCGGGGCTGCTGCCCAGCTAGCTGCTTTGGGAGCCGCGGCCGGCACGGCCCTGCAAAGCCCTGACTCACCGGGGATCCGGCCCTGGGCGCACTCTTGGGTTCAGGGCTTTGGCACCAGCTGCCTGCCCTCAACCCTTCTGCTGTTCTGCCTCCCTCGCCCAGGCTTGGCACCGCTTTGGACAAGACCCGTACGGCCCTCTCTGCTATGGAGACGTCCAGATCCCAATGCTGGGACAGCTGCTGGGACGTCTCCTCCTTTTCCGCTCTTCCAAGGAACAAATAAGCTGTGCTGCTTCTGATGCTGTTTATTTGCTCCATGTATTCATGCATAAACAAAAAAGTAAGGGGAGTTGTGGTGGGCTTCGTCCCTCTGCACGCAGACATCTGCTTCTCTTCCTGACCTCCTTTGCCCCTCACAGCTGCTCCCCGTAGCATCCCAGCTGTCGTTTTGCTGCAGAACCTGAGCGCTCTCCTGAAGTCCAGGACCTCTTCTCCGCTGCTCTCCTTCCTCCCTGCTTTCAGGATCTTGAAGCCCGCTGTTTTGCAGTCCCCACAGCCAAAGCCACCATTGATTACCATGTCCCAAAGCCATGTCTGCCCTGTTAGTGAAGAGCTGATCCATCTGTGCACCACCACGGCTGGCCCCTCCAGTGCCTGGAGCAAGAAGCTGTTCCTGACACCCTCCAGAAACCTCCTTGACCGCTTCTGTCCTGCCATCTTGCAAGCAGCTCTCAGGGCCGTTCGGTAAGCTTGCTGGCAAAGCTGCTATGTCTTACTGACTCTTCTGTGTCCCTCCCCGCTGTTTAGGCAGGTCAACGCTAAAGGCTAAAGCACCGCGGCTCCGTTGGGAAGACGAGATCACCTCCTTGCTGCGTGTGACCGCCATCAAAGACATGGTAATGAGCTTCCCCCTTGCCGGGACTCTTGTCCCTGCCGTCAGCCGGGGACTTGTGTCAGCAAAGGCATCCAGAATCGGCGGGGCTGGCATGGCCTCACTGGCCCTGGTGAGAGGGCTCCTGCTGTCCCCGAGCAGGGACCATGCGAGGGCTGCACTCCAGTGTCCCACCAGCAGCAGCTCCAGCCCTCCTGGCCACCAGCAAGCCCTGCTTCTCTGGAGGGCCAGCACACTGTGCCCAGGAGCCCAACCCTCCCCCCTCACCCTGGGGGCCCCCTCTTCTCGTCCTCCCCCACCCAGTGACTGCAGCCCCTGCGGCCAGCTTTCCTGCGGGCACTGCTGCCAGCCAGCACTGCCGGCCATCTCTCGCCAGGGCCGCTCGCACTTGCCCAGCGAAGCAGCACCGTCAGGGCACTCGGTGTGACGCGTCTTCGCTCCCTTCCTTCCTCCCATAGTCCTTTGCAAAATACCTCACATCTTCTGAGAGGGCAGACATCATCCTTGTGGCCATCGAGGCGATGAGAGACTCCAGCATCCGTGAGAAGGAGGCGGCAAGAAAAGTGCTGCACGAGGTCATGAGAGACCCTGACTTCTGGCTGGCGGATGTAAGTGGCCTGTGGCCGCACTGCCCTGCCCTTCAGCCCTGTCAGGCCTTGTTCCTCCCTCCATCCCTCCCTCCCAAACCCAGCTGTCTCGGGCACCGCAAGCCACCGGAAGGCAGCAGAGAGGGATGGGAAGGGCAGCGGAGGAAATGGCTGCACTCCAGTGCCAGCACCATCCTCACCTGTGTCCTCCTCTCCAGGTACCAAAGATCATGAGCTGCATCCACAGAAACCTGGGATGCATCAACACGGAGTCAGCCCGGCAGAGCGTGGAGTCACTGCTTCTCCTGATGAGCGACTGCTACCCCATCCAAGTGGTCACGAGCCTGCTGAAGTTCTCTCCGTCAGCAGACAGGTACTGGCCCTGACAGCCCTGAGGGCTTCTTCCCCATGGGGAGAGGGGCCCGGAGACTCTCTGGCTGCCAGACCCAAGGAATACTGCAGGACACCCCGAGGAGCAGGGCCCTCCATCCCACCACGCCTTCCAGCCCTGGTGGGTCGGCCAGGCCCGCAGCAGCCAAAGCTGGCCAAGCCAGCCCAGAGCCCTGCCACCACGCTCCTCCCAGCCCCACGGGGAACACCGCCTCAGCCTTCTGCTGCTGGCCCAGGGCATCCCAGCCGAGGGGTAGGGTCTGCCTTATGCGGGGCTGACCCAGGCCATGCTGCTGTGGCCGAGGCAGCCCTGCTGACAGAGCGCTCTGGCTTGCAGCACCGGCACGGCCGTGTGGGAGGCGATGTTGTCCACGCCCCGGACTTTGGAGGTGGTCTTCAAGGAGCAACTCGGCAAACTCCAGGGCATGGAATCACACAGCCCGGTCACCTCGGCCGCGGAGGACGCCTGCACCCCTCACTTGGCTGTGAGTTACCGGAAAGGGTCTTGATCACCTTCAACGAGCCCTGCAGGCTCTGCCAGGATCTCACAGCTGTGTTGTTTCAGCCGATGGCCTCCAGTGAGATCCAGTCAGAGGATTCTGGTGATGAGTCCCACATTGAGAGCTACCAGGGGCATCCAAGCCTGCGGACGGTCTCCCTGTTGCTCGAAAGCCTCATCACGCTGTCGGAGAGACCTGACTTGGTGAGCAGGGCATCATAAAGGGGAGCCATGTTGGCAGCCAGGCGCTGGGGCAGCGGGTAAGGCTGTCGCTTGGCCTTGGCTGGAGGTCGGGCGGTGGGGTGACTGCTCCAAACGCCCTCCCTGCCATGGTGGGGCCTGGTGGCTGCCTGGGGAGCTTTCCAGGCACAGAGGGTTACCAAGCCATCTGTCCCTTCGGGCCTGTGGCAAAAGGGGGTGGCTGAGCAGGGGGCAGGGAGCCTTTGCTTTCCTGCCCTCCCCAACCTAGCCCTGCTCTCCCGCGTCCCCAGCAGCGTGCCCACGGCCACCACCTACCAGGAGGCTGCCACAGAGACTCCTGTGCCGCCACCTGCCAGGAAGCCAGACAGGAGGCTGGAGCTCAGCGACCAGAGCATTCTCGCCAGGGTGGTCGCGGACCGTTTCACAAAGAGGAAACTCTGTCTTTCATACAGGCAGGAAAAATACAGGTCCTCCGGCCACACATCGCAGAGGTGTTCCACAACGGCAACACAGATATCAAGATGAAGGTCCTGATGGTCTTCAGAAACGTGATGGGTCACCTGAAGAGGACGGAGGCCAGCGCCATGGCTCTGCAGCTGGCGGAGGAGCTCCTACCCCTCTTTGATGACGTAAGGCTGATGTGGGAGCCTGAACCCTGCAGATGGGCACCCTGCAATGACAGCTGCCCTTCAGCCCAGCCCTGCGAGCAGCACTCACGGCAGGGACTTCTCTCCTTTCTCCCTCGGGCTCTTGTGGGATGGCTTCTGGGTTCTGCAGCCCAGCATGGCTTCCGCCGACAGGCTGATGACCCCGGGCGACCTGAGTCCCCTGTGCTGGGGCCCAGCCTGGCCCCTGTGCAAAGCACCTGTGGGCCAAGAGCTGCTCTCAGAGCCCCGAGGGCTCCCCAGCTGCGCTGCCAGGCAGGACCACAGATTGCCACAGCTCCTGCGCGCAGAGCCCTCCCCCAGAGCATCTCCCCACACACCTGCCCTCGGGCTAATGCTCACAGTAAGCAGGCAGTGGCTGTTTCTCAAGTCCCCCTCCCCTTCTCCCTACCAGGAGTCCAGCCAGATGAGAGAGCTCTCCATCAGCCTCTTCCGAGATGTGATGCAGACTGTGGTGGGGAATGACAAGAGGAGGATGAAGAAGAAAGTGCGAAGGGGCCTTCTCCCGCTCTTCTTTCACATGTGTGATGAGACCGACAGCGTGGCCAAGGTAGAGATTCCAAAGCTGGCCGGCGACACAGGGAAAGGCGTGCTGACCCCCCGGGCACCAGGGCCAAGAGCTGCTGGCACGCGGACTCTGGGAGCGTGTGTCATCTCGGGGTCCGACTGACCGAGTCGCTGAGGGCAGGGCAGGGCTCCCCTCCGTCCCTGCACCGCTTCCACCGCTGCCCTCCTCATCCCCCAGTGCCTCTTGCTGCAGAGGCAGAAGGGGAGGTGGGATCCACTCCCAGCCACGCTCCCTCCACTCAGCCCTCCTCCTAAGGCTGTCCCTTAGGCAGGGTCCCTGCAGAACCAGCGTGAGCAGGGGCAGAGAAGCTGGCATGGACATTTCCCTGCTCCGGCAGGGCTCAGCAGCAGCCCGTGGCCCGAGGCATGAATACGCACGTCCCTACAGGCTTCCCTGCTGTCCCTGCAGGTGTCAGAGGCCAGAGGTTTTCAGCCTCGATCCCTGTCCCCCAGGGCTGTGCCCAGGACACCCCCAGATGTTTGGGCCAGGGCATGTCCCAGCTTCCCAAGGGCAGGATCACCCCAGGAGCAAAGCCCAGAGGAGGGGGACGCCAGCTCTCCTTCCCCAGACCGTGGTGCCATCTCCCAGCTTCTGCTGCTCTCCAGGTCTCTGGGGAAGCCCTCATCACCACCGCAGAGCTCCTCAAGTGGAAAGAGCTCAAACACCTGGTGCAGACACAGCAGACATGGAGGATTGGAGAGTGCTTGGTGAGGACAAGCCCCAGGGCCTGGGGACCCTGGCCCGTCTGCGCCTTGCAGTGGGACGGAGGGGGTCTCAGCACCCCTTGGACCCCTCTGCCTGTGGCGCTCTCTCAAACTCACTCCCGCAGAGCTCCTGGCTGGGAGACGGGAATGGCCGGGGGGGGACGGGGAACGAGGGCTGCCGGGAGGAGGGACTGCTCCGGCCAACTGGGGAGGCTCTGTGACATGCCGGTACCCTTGTGCCCTCTCGCTCTCTCTCTCCAGCTGGTGCAGGACAGGAGCAGGGCGGAAGAATACTTGAGCCAGAGCCTGCCATACCTGGGGGACGCTCAGGCCACCTTGCGAGAGGTGGCCGTGAGGTTCATCGGTGAGCCACAGCCCCCGGGGTCCCTCTTTTGGCAGAGCCCCAGCTGCCCCGCGCGGGGCCTTGGCCTCCTTCTCCCACCCCTGCCCACGCAGGTGGGCTTGGTGGCCGCCTTGCGCAGTCCCACCCCCCTCGGCTACTGGTCTTCCCTGGGCTCAGCCCTGGCGAGGGGGAGGAGGGCGTGCAAGCCCAGGCGGCAGGGCTGGGGCTGTGCTGCTGGGAGCATGCTGGGGAGCGGGAGGTCTGACGACGCTCTGTGCCTAGGGCTTGCTGCGCGGCCCCTGAGGGACCAAAGCAGGGAGAAGCTGGCTGAGATCTGCAGGGGTGAGTAGGGAGCGTGGTCTGGAGGGGACGCCCGGGCGTCTCTGCAGACACGGTGGGTCATCTCGGCTCTGTTTCTTTCGGTTGCAGCTCTTCAGCCCATGCAAGAAGACAGCGAACCCGCCATCTGTTCCCTGGCACTTCAGACCGCCCTCATCCTGAACTCTCCAAGGGTGCAGCGGACATGGGGACGCAGCCTGCGAGCATTGTGCTGCGGGTGCTGCTGAGCCAGGCAGAGGTGCAGCTTTCCTCGGGAAAGCGGCTGTATTTTAATAAAGCTGGAACAACAAGCCCAAACCCACAGTGTCCTTCAGCTGTGTCGCGTGCTGAGCAGACAGCGTCATCCCTGGCCTGTCCCGCTGCCTGCAGGACAGCTCGCCCCTCGGCACGCCCTGGCCCCAGGCTTGTTTTACAAGTTTACCCCTCGACGGGTCTTTCCCCAGAAGAAGCCACCTTTGTTCACCCCCTGGGGAAGTCTTTTCCTTAGGGAGGCAGAGGGCAAAGGGGAAATGGCAGCCCCCGAAGGAATCGGGATTGCCCGGAGAGCTGCCTGACGCCCACGCTTGCCAGCAGCCCTCCAGAAGTTCTCCTTCGCTTCAGTCCCAGAGTCCTTCCCCACGCACAGCACCCTGGGGCGCGGGGATGCTGCTTTGAACGACGGCCCCGGGTCGCAGCCCCATCTCACGGCCCTGCAGCAACCCTCCTCACGCTCCCACTCCCACAGCTCAGCCGAGACCCAAGAGGAGAAGCAGAGGTGTGCCGCAGGGGCCTGCAGTCCCCTCCGTCACGCAGCGAGGGTAGGGCGCAGGAAGGGTGCGCCCAGCTCCGGCCATCCTGTGGCTCTCCAGGCATCCCAGCGAGGCCCCAGCATCTGCTGTTGCTGCTTCGCCACTTCCCCGCCCCATGGTGGACTCAGGAGGGTTTCCAGGCAGAGTCCAGACGTGATAAGGGGGCAACTGCGGGGGGACTAGCGGACAAACAGAGTGCCTCCGTCACCATGAATGCCTCACAAGTGGTCCTCTGGAGACCAGGGGGCTCCTAAGAAGGCTGGACGAGCAGCAGAAGGCTCTGGGGCATCACAAAGACCTATGGAGGAGTGCCGAGGGGACTGAAGTGGTGTATTGTAGAGCCTAGGGGACCAGGCCCCCAGTCCAGTGGGGCTTCTTAGGGTGCTAGAGGTCCCGCAGAGGGGCCTGGGGGGCAATGAAGGCCTCAGGAGGGATCCTAAGAGGCCTAGAGCGATCCTAAGACAGCGAGAGGGCAAACGGAGGAGTCCTGCGGTTGGAGTGTGCCCGAGAGCCCTCCACTGGCCCCAGTGAAGGCCAACGGTGGGCTTTTGTGTGCAATGAGGGCCAAGGGCCGGTTCCTGAGGCTCCAAGGGAGGGTGCAAGGAGGCTAAGAGAGGGCTGCTGCGGGGACCAGCGGGCAAACTGAGGCTTCTAGAGCACATCAGAAGGCGCACTGGGGTGCTGAGAGGTTCCGAGGGGGCAACCGTGTCAGGCTGAGGCAAGGCCAGGACAAGAGAGGGGTTCAGAGGGGACTCGTGGATATGAGGAGGCCTCTAGGCCTGAGGGGAGCGGAAGGGAAAAGGAACAAGTCTTGAGGGGATCCGATGGCAAAAAGAGAGCCACCCCATCTTGAATTCCCAAGACAGCTACTCCTCACCCACCTCTTTCCCGTCCTGCCCCCACATCTCCCCATCTGCCCTCAACCAGGCAGCCCGGACACGCGCAGCCAGCCAGCTCGGGCGGACCAGAGCTCTGAAGGTGCCTGAGCGTGGTCACGCCGCGCCGCGGCTCCATGGTACCTCTCGGGCTGTAAGAGACGGGGCAGAGAGGGGCTGTTCCAGGGTCCCTTGGGCTTCCCGGGGGTTCCTTGCACTGCCTCCGTGGAAGAGACACGCTGAGACAACAGCACTGGGACTACAGCTCCTGGCACGTCCTGTGGACCAACATGGCCGCACAACAGGCCTGTACCAGAAGATGACAGCTCCCGGCAGGCCCCGCAAGGCAACACGACTGCCCAGAAGTGCCATGCTGGGAGACTACAGCTCCCAGCATGGCGAGGACAGAGTTTGTATGGCCCTGGGTGCCATCCTCCCCCCTTCACCCCCACAGAGGCTGAAGCGCAGCCCTGCCACACCGGCCCAGGGCTCCTCCACCCCGGCGGTACCACACAGCCATCCCCCGGGGGCAGCTCGAGGTCCCACAGAGGGGTCTGGGGTGCAATGAAGGCCACGGGAGGGGTCCTGAGTGGACCAGCGCTGGAAGAGATTTCCGGAGGGCAGGAAAGGCTGTAATTGTGAGAGGGTGTTCTCCATCACAGTCACGGACCAGACCGAGGAAGAAACCAGTGAGGCGGGAATCTCCGTTTCTGGGAGCTTCCAATTCATACAAGGGCAAACTCAGCGGAGGAAGTTTAATTTTCTTTTTCCTCTTTTCTGCATGAGCTCTTCCTGTTTGGTGGGAGGAAGAGAAGAGTTGAGACGACAAAAACTATGATTTCTGTGAAGCTTGAGTGAATCTTACACACTTTATGGCATCGAGGGGAAGTGGGAGCGCTCTGCACTGCACCGAAAGGAAAGGGGTGTCCTGGGGGCACGCCGGAGTGTCTGAACATGGGGCTCTGGGACACGCCGGAGGGCAACAGGGAGGTCCCGAGGGGACGTGAGGGCGAAGGGGGTCTGGAGGCACCCCGAGGGCCCCCAGGTGCCCAGGGCTGCGCCGGCCCCGTGCCCCCCCCAGGGGACGCCCTGCCCCTCCCTGCCCAGGCAGCGGGTCACAGTGGCACCCTTTGTGACAGCGCACTGCACCACGTGATCAGCACAGCTGCGGCCCCCAGCCCACAGCGTCCGGCAGGACGGTGACGGGACAGGGCAGGAGCACGGAGCCGGCGAGGAGCCCCCGAGCACAGCCCACGTCTTTCCCCGCCGTCCCCGGCAGCCCCGGTGAGGCCGAGGCGTTTCGCTGAAGCTTCCCCCTTGCCCAGCCCTACCCCTTCCCTCCATCCCGCAGGATGGCGCAGAGACCCCCCAGCAGCCCCAGGGTGGCCTGGGAGGAGGACGGGGCTCCCCAGGAGAGCAGGTCTCCACCGGAGCCCGACGAGCTGTGCATGGTCCAGCCGCTGCTGACTGGTGAGTGAGGTGCCCTGACGCTCTGGGCAGGGCTGGGGCCAGCGACCGCACCCTGCTCGATGCCAGGATCGCCGTTTCCCCGGCATGCTGGCAGCGCGGGTCCCACGGGTGGTGGGCGTGATGCTGCCTGAATGACTCAGGCAGCTGGGAGCTGGCCCCAGCACAGCCTCTCCCAAGGAGGGAGAGAGCAGAGGGGACCCCGCTCCTGCTCCGGGGCACGGGCAGAGAGAGGCAGCTGGGCTGGCAGCAGGCGGCGATGCTGTGGGATGGGGACCTTTCCTGCCTATCTGCAAGCCAGTTCCTCAGCCCGGTGCACTGGGGGCTTTCCCCGCCGCGCTGTGCTCCAGCATCACAGAAGCCTGTCTGCCCTGCACTCTCCGGCCCTGACACACATGGGAAGACTGTGCCAGGGGACCGGGCACGAGGCTGCAAGGAGGGCAGAGCTCCTTCCTCTGCTCTCTCCTGCCGCCAGACTCTCGCTACAGCCCTCCCTGCTCTCCTCCTTTATTAGGTATCAGCCAGTTACCCATGTACGAAGAGGAACAGGAAATCGTGGACTTCATCCAGGCCTTTGTCAGCAGCCCAGAAAAGGTAACCGTGGCCATTTCGAACACGGCTGTGCTGGCGTCGGATGACAGGGGCTCTGCTGCCGGGCTGCTGGCGGTGTGCTGGCTGGGCAGAGCTGCTTCTCCCAGGCCTCCCGCACGGCACTGCACCCCCAGTGCTCCGGTCCCGCTGGCCGTGTGTCCCCAACTCTCACGCTCCCTGTTGGTCTCTCTGTCCCCCGGCTGCCAGGACGAGGGCCAGAAGATTAAGTTCCTGAGGGCCATTTGCAACCTGTGCAAAAGCACCAGGTACTATACCTTGTCACAGCGCCTGGATGTCTTCTGCCACAGATACGAGCTGGTAGAGAATATCAAGGTGAGGGGACACCCGGCAGATCTGGGAAAGGTGGCAAGGGCCCCCCCGGCACCACCGGCACCCCCTGAGGACAGCCCTTGGGCAGGGCTTGGGTCTGGTGGCACTGGGTGCTGGCAGCTGCCAGGTCCCATCCCGGTTATGCTCTGCAGGTGCTGCTGGAAGAGGAGCCCAGGGACCAGCTGTGCGGGGCAGTGCGGCAGCAAGCCATGCTTGCCATCGCCGAATTGAGGTACCTGCCCATCCCTCCTGGGGACCCCTGCCCCAGAGGTCTGTGTCCACCTGCACGAGGCCTCGAGGCACTGCTCCCACCATCAGTGTCCACCTGGCCCCTCTCTCTCTTTGCAGCTCAGTGCCGACAGTGCTGGAGGGCAAAGAGAACATCCTCCTACACACCTGCTTCACGAGTGTCTTCCTGCTTCCTCCAGAAGAGGAAACGAGGAGCCTGGAGACTTGCCTCTATTTTCGGGTAAGGGCTGGGTCAGCCCCAGGAGCCCCCAGACCCTCTGGGCTGTTCCCTGGCCACCCCGTGCTGCGATACGACCAGAGATCCAAGGCAGGGCAGGGGCTCGGCTTTGCTTTCCCACCCTCATCCCTTCGTGCCCTTCCCATGGGCCTGGCCACGTCCAACGCCACAGGCTGCTCTGCACACAGCAGGCTGTCTGCCCCCGGGTCTCTCCCGGACACCGCAAGGCACCGCGGGAGTCCTCCCTTGGCGCTGGGAGTTCAGACCACTCTCCTGGGCGTGGGAGGGACAGCAGAATCACTGCCACAACTCTCTGTCCTCCTTGCAGACCCTGCGAGCCATGGACACCATGCTGGAGACGATGGTGCGCAGCTGTTCTGCCACCAGAGTCAGCGAGGAGCTGCAGAGTATCTTTCAGGTCTGGCATGTGAAAGGGGGGGCTTCACAGGGGCTGTTCCTCACCCTGGGGAGAAGGGGGTGTCCACTCTTGAGTGCATGGTCCTCACCCCAGTGCCATGCAGAGAGAGCACGCTGCAGGGAGGCTGCCCACCTCCCTTGGTAACCAGGGGCTGCCCAGCAGGCTCTTCTGCAGCACAGTGCCTGCAGAGGGTGGCATCTGCCTTCCTGCCCGGCCACAAGGTTGGCCCGGGGGATTTGTCCCAAGCCTGCGAGGGACCCTAGGGGCAGGAACCCCGCTACAGGCTTTGCTCGAGATCCCAGGCAGCCTTGACGGACTGTGAGAGTCCAGCCCGGGAGCCGAGCAGTGCTGCTTCGGCTGGAGGCCATGTCTGCTCCCAGGGCACACCAGCAGCTTCTCTCTTCCCAGATGCTGCTGAACTTCACCAACTCTGAGAGAGCAGCTGTGCGGGAGAGGGCCGTGGGGAGGATTACGGTTCTGAGCCTTTTGCTGTCCAAGAATCCCACACTGAAGGTGAGGAGCCAGGCACCCTCCAGCCAGGCCATCTCCCCCTCCCTGCACACCAGAGCAGCCTGCAGCTCTCCCCACGCGGGGCTGCTGCCCAGCTAGCTGCTTTGGGAGCCGCGGCCGGCACGGCCCTGCAAAGCCCTGACTCACCGGGGATCCGGCCCTGGGCGCACTCTTGGGTTCAGGGCTTTGGCACCAGCTGCCTGCCCTCAACCCTTCTGCTGTTCTGCCTCCCTCGCCCAGGCTTGGCACCGCTTTGGACAAGACCCGTACGGCCCTCTCTGCTATGGAGACGTCCAGATCCCAATGCTGGGACAGCTGCTGGGACGTCTCCTCCTTTTCCGCTCTTCCAAGGAACAAATAAGCTGTGCTGCTTCTGATGCTGTTTATTTGCTCCATGTATTCATGCATAAACAAAAAAGTAAGGGGAGTTGTGGTGGGCTTCGTCCCTCTGCACGCAGACATCTGCTTCTCTTCCTGACCTCCTTTGCCCCTCATAGCTGCTCCCCGTAGCATCCCAGCTGTCGTTTTGCTGCAGAACCTGAGCGCTCTCCTGAAGTCCAGGACCTCTTCTCCGCTGCTCTCCTTCCTCCCTGCTTTCAGGATCTTGAAGCCCGCTGTTTTGCAGTCCCCACAGCCAAAGCCACCATTGATTGCCATGTCCCAAAGCCACGTCTGCCCTGTTAGTGAAGAGCTGATCCATCTGTGCACCACCACGGCTGGCCCCTCCAGTGCCTGGAGCAAGAAGCTGTTCCTGACACCCTCCAGAAACCTCCTTGACTGCTTCTGTCCTGCCATCTTGCAAGCAGCTCTCAGGGCCGTTCGGTAAGCTTGCTGGCAAAGCTGCTGTGTCTTACTGACTCTTCTGTGTCCCTCCCCGCTCTTTAGGCAGGTCAACGCTAAAGGCTAAAGCACCGCGGCTCCGTTGGGAAGACGAGATCACCTCCTTGCTGCGTGTGACCGCCATCAAAGACATGGTAATGAGCTTCCCCCTTGCCGGGACTCTTGTCCCTGCCGTCAGCCGGGGACTTGTGTCAGCAAAGGCATCCAGAATCGGCGGGGCTGGCATGGCCTCACTGGCCCTGGTGAGAGGGCTCCTGCTGTCCCCGAGCAGGGACCATGCGAGGGCTGCACTCCAGTGTCCCACCAGCAGCAGCTCCAGCCCTCCTGGCCACCAGCAAGCCCTGCTTCTCTGGAGGGCCAGCACACTGTGCCCAGGAGCCCAACCCTCCCCCCTCACCCTGGGGGCCCTCTCTTCTCGTCCTCCCCCACCCAGTGACTGCAGCCCCTGCGGCCAGCTTTCCTGCGGGCACTGCTGCCAGCCAGCACTGCCGGCCATCTCTCGCCAGGGCCGCTCGCACTTGCCCAGCGAAGCAGCACCGTCAGGGCACTCGGTGTGACGCGTCTTCGCTCCCTTCCTTCCTCCCATAGTCCTTTGCAAAATACCTCACATCTTCTGAGAGGGCAGACATCATCCTTGTGGCCATCGAGGCGATGAGAGACTCCAGCATCCGTGAGAAGGAGGCGGCAAGAAAAGTGCTGCACGAGGTCATGAGAGACCCCGACTTCTGGCTGGCGGATGTAAGTGGCCTGTGGCCGCACTGCCCTGCCCTTCAGCCCTGTCAGGCCTTGTTCCTCCCTCCATCCCTCCCTCCCAAACCCAGCTGTCTCGGGCACCGCAAGCCACCGGAAGGCAGCAGAGAGGGATGGGAAGGGCAGCGGAGGAAATGGCTGCACTCCAGTGCCAGCACCATCCTCACCTGTGTCCTCTCCAGGTGCCAAAGATCACGAGCTGCATCCACAGAAACCTGGGATGCATCAACACGGAGTCAGCCCGGCAGAGCGTGGAGTCACTACTTCTCCTGATGAGCGACTGCTACCCCATCCAAGTGGTCACGAGCCTGCTGAAGTTCTCTCCGTCAGCAGACAGGTACTGGCCCTGACAGCCCTGAGGGCTTCTTCCCCATGGGGAGAGGGGCCCGGAGACTCTCTGGCTGCCAGACCCAAGGAATACTGCAGGACACCCCGAGGAGCAGGGCCCTCCATCCCACCACGCCTTCCAGCCCTGGTGGGTCGGCCAGGCCCGCAGCAGCCAAAGCTGGCCAAGCCAGCCCAGAGCCCTGCCACCACGCTCCTCCCAGCCCCACGGGGAACACCGCCTCAGCCTTCTGCTGCTGGCCCAGGGCATCCCAGCCGAGGGGTAGGGTCTGCCTTATGCGGGGCTGACCCAGGCCATGCTGCTGTGGCCGAGGCAGCCCTGCTGACAGAGCGCTCTGGCTTGCAGCACCGGCACGGCCGTGTGGGAGGCGATGTTGTCCACGCCCCGGACTTTGGAGGTGGTCTTCAAGGAGCAACTCGGCAAACTCCAGGGCATGGAATCACACAGCCCGGTCACCTCGGCCGCGGAGGACGCCTGCACCCCTCACTTGGCTGTGAGTTACCGGAAAGGGTCTTGATCACCTTCAACGAGCCCTGCAGGCTCTGCCAGGATCTCACAGCTGTGTTGTTTCAGCCGATGGCCTCCAGTGAGATCCAGTCAGAGGATTCTGGTGATGAGTCCCACATTGAGAGCTACCAGGGGCATCCAAGCCTGCGGACGGTCTCCCTGTTGCTCGAAAGCCTCATCACGCTGTCGGAGAGACCTGACTTGGTGAGCAGGGCATCATAAAGGGGAGCCATGTTGGCAGCCAGGCGCTGGGGCAGCGGGTAAGGCTGTCGCTTGGCCTTGGCTGGGAGTCGGGTGGTGGGGTGACTGCTCCAAATGCCCTCCCTGCCATGGTGGGGCCTGGTGGCTGCCTGGGGAGCTTTCCAGGCACAGAGGGTTACCAAGCCATCTGTCCCTTCGGGCCTGTGGCAAAAGGGGGTGGCTGAGCAGGGGGCAGGGAGCCTTTGCTTTCCTGCCCTCCCCGACCTAGCCCTGCTCTCCCGCGTCCCCAGCAGTGTGCCCACGGCCACCACCTACCAGGAGGCTGCCACAGAGACTCCTGTGCCGCCACCTGCCAGGAAGCCAGACAGGAGGCTGGAGCTCAGCAACCAGAGCATTCTCGCCAGGGTGGTCGCGGACCGTTTCACAAAGAGGAAACTCTGTCTTTCATACAGGCAGGAAAAATACAGGTCCTCCAGCCACACATCGCCGAGGTGTTCCACAACGGCAACACAGATATCAAGATGAAGGTCCTGATGGTCTTCAGAAACGTGATGGGTCACCTGAAGAGGACGGAGGCCAGCGCCATGGCTCTGCAGCTGGCGGAGGAGCTCCTACCCCTCTTTGATGACGTAAGGCTGATGTGGGAGCCTGAACCCTGCAGATGGGCACCCTGCAATGACAGCTGCCCTTCAGCCCAGCCCTGTGAGCAGCACTCACGGCAGGGACTTCTCTCCTTTCTCCCTCGGGCTCTTGTGGGATGGCTTCTGGGTTCTGCAGCCCAGCATGGCTTCCGCCGACAGGCTGATGACCCCGGGCGACCTGAGTCCCCTGTGCTGGGGCCCAGCCTGGCCCCTGTGCAAAGCACCTGTGGGCCAAGAGCTGCTCTCAGAGCCCCGAGGGCTCCCCAGCTGCGCTGCCAGGCAGGACCACAGATTGCCACAGCTCCTGTGCGCAGAGCCCTCCCCCAGAGCATCTCCCCACACACCTGCCCTCGGGCTAATGCTCACAGTAAGCAGGCAGTGGCTGTTTCTCAAGTCCCCCTCCCCTTCTCCCTACCAGGAGTCCAGCCAGATGAGAGAGCTCTCCATCAGCCTCTTCCGAGATGTGATGCAGACTGTGGTGGGGAATGACAAGAGGAGGATGAAGAAGAAAGTGCGAAGGGGCCTTCTCCCGCTCTTCTTTCACATGTGTGATGAGACCGACAGCGTGGCCAAGGTAGAGATTCCAAAGCTGGCCGGCGACACAGGGAAAGGCGTGCTGACCCCCCGGGCACCAGGGCCAAGAGCTGCTGGCACGCGGACTCTGGGAGCGTGTGTCATCTCGGGGTCCGACTGACCGAGTCGCTGAGGGCAGGGCAGGGCTCCCCTCCGTCCCTGCACCGCTTCCACCGCTGCCCTCCTCATCCCCCAGTGCCTCTTGCTGCAGAGGCAGAAGGGGAGGTGGGATCCACTCCCAGCCACGCTCCCTCCACTCAGCCCTCCTCCTAAGGCTGTCCCTTAGGCAGGGTCCCTGCAGAACCAGCGTGAGCAGGGGCAGAGAAGCTGGCATGGACATTTCCCTGCTCCGGCAGGGCTCAGCAGCAGCCCGTGGCCCGAGGCATGAATACGCACGTCCCTACAGGCTTCCCTGCTGTCCCTGCAGGTGTCAGAGGCCAGAGGTTTTCAGCCTCGATCCCTGTCCCCCAGGGCTGTGCCCAGGACACCCCCAGATGTTTGGGCCAGGGCATGTCCCAGCTTCCCAAGGGCAGGATCACCCCAGGAGCAAAGCCCAGAGGAGGGGGACGCCAGCTCTCCTTCCCCAGACCGTGGTGCCATCTCCCAGCTTCTGCTGCTCTCCAGGTCTCTGGGGAAGCCCTCATCACCACCGCAGAGCTCCTCAAGTGGAAAGAGCTCAAACACCTGGTGCAGACACAGCAGACATGGAGGATTGGAGAGTGCTTGGTGAGGACAAGCCCCAGGGCCTGGGGACCCTGGCCCGTCTGCGCCTTGCAGTGGGACGGAGGGGGTCTCAGCACCCCTTGGACCCCTCTGCCTGTGGCGCTCTCTCAAACTCACTCCCGCAGAGCTCCTGGCTGGGAGACGGGAATGGCCAGGGGGGGACGGGGAATGAGGGCTGCCGGGAGGAGGGACTGCTCCGGCCAACTGGGGAGGCTCTGTGACATGCCCGTACCCTTGTGCCCTCTCGCTCTCTCTCTCCAGCTGGTGCGGGACAGGAGCAGGGCGGAAGAATACTTGAGCCAGAGCCTGCCATACCTGGGGGACGCTCAGGCCACCTTGCGAGAGGTGGCCGTGAGGTTCATCGGTGAGCCACAGCCCCCGGGGTCCCTCTTTTGGCAGAGCCCCAGCTGCCCCGCGCGGGGCCTTGGCCTCCTTCTCCCACCCCTGCCCACGCAGGTGGGCTTGGTGGCCGCCTTGCGCAGTCCCACCCCCCTCGGCTACTGGTCTTCCCTGGGCTCAGCCCTGGCGAGGGGGAGGAGGGCGTGCAAGCCCAGGCGGCAGGGCTGGGGCTGTGCTGCTGGGAGCATGCTGGGGAGCGGGAGGTCTGACGACGCTCTGTGCCTAGGGCTTGCTGCGCAGCCCCTGACGGACCAAAGGAGGGAGAAGCTGGCTGAGATCTGCAGGGGTGAGTAGGGAGCATGGTCTGGAGGGGACGCCCGGGCGTCTCTGCAGACACGGGGGGTCATCTCGGCTCTGTTTCTTTCGGTTGCAGCTCTTCAGCCCATGCAAGAAGACAGCGAACCCGCCATCTGTTCCCTGGCACTTCAGACCGCCCTCATCCTGAACTCTCCAAGGGTGCAGCGGACACAGGGACGCAGCCTGCGAGCATTGTGCTGCGGGTGCTGCTGAGCCAGGCAGAGGTGCAGCTTTCCTCGGGAAAGCGGCTGTATTTTAATAAAGCTGGAACAACAAGCCCAAACCCACAGTGTCCGTCAGCTGTGTCGCGTGCTGAGCAGACAGCGTCATCCCTGGCCTGTCCCGCTGCCTGCAGGACAGCTCGCCCCTCGGCACGCCCTGGCCCCAGGCTTGTTTTACAAGTTTACCCCTCGACGACGGGTCTTTCCCCAGAAGAAGCCACCTTTGTTCACCCCCTGGGGAAGTCTTTTCCTTAGGGAGGCAGAGCGCAAAGGGGAAATGGCAGAGCGCAAAGGGGAAATGGCAGAGCGCAAAGGGGAAATGGCAGAGCGCAAAGGGGAAATGGCAGCCCCCGAAGGAATCGGGATTGCCCGGAGAGCTGCCTGACGCCCACGCTTGCCAGCAGCCCTCCAGAAGTTCTCCTTTGCTTCAGTCCCAGAGTCCTTCCCCACGCACAGCACCCCGGGGTATAGCTGGTATAGTGCTGTAGGTTGTATTTAGCATGACAATAATGTTGATAAAACAGTGATGTTTTAGTTGTCACGAGGCAGTGTTTATACTAAGTCAAGGATGTTTCAGCTTCTCATACTGCCCTGCCAGTGGAGGCTAGGAGTCCACACAGCTGGGACAGCTGACCCAAATGAGCCAAAAGGGTATTCCATAGCATATGATGTCCTGCCCAGTATATAAACGAGGGAAGCTGGCCAGGGGATGCTACAGCTCAGGGATTGGCTGGGCACCTGTAGAGAAATTCCATGTGCGGACGGACAACAGCACACCAATGTGATGATCAAAGTCGCCGGTTTATTGAGCATAGCAGATCATTCTTATACAATTCTCTAAGTTCCTCAAAAGCTCTGATTGGTTGCTGCGTGCAAGCATACAGTGTCCACGCGCATAAACATAAAACATAATTGGTTATACTACTCTGTACACGCGCATAAACATAAGGCATAATTGGTTATACTACTCTGTACACGCACATAAACATAAGGCATAATTGGTTATATCAATCAAAACGTGAAACTTGTCTCAATCTAATTGGTCAAGATAAACTGCCTAATTGAGGTTGTTTGTGCCAAGTTCCCTTTATCGTGGAATGTGCACCTGTGTTCTTCTAATTGGTAACTTTCTTTTTTTGTCTCCTTGTTTACCCTGTTCAAGGCCTTCTAAAGGCATCTGGAATGCTCTCGTGTACCCTACTTTCAGACCCAGTCACTAAGGTCCATATAATTGACTCCTACAGGCACCAGTCGGTGGGTGGTGAGCAAATGTTTATTCGTTAATGCGTGTAAGTCCTGGGAGTGAGTCTGCTCCGGGGCTTGGTGCCCGTACGCTCACCCTTCCCCTGGGACAACTTGGCAGTCGTTACTGCAGCAGCAGATACAGAGAACGAAAATACAGCGATGGGGAGCGAGAGAAAGAAACTGCGGTAGGTTGACCCTGGCTGGGTGCCAGGTGCCCACCAAAGCTGCTCTATCGCTCCCCCTCCTCAGTTGGACAGGGGAGAGAAAAACATAACAAAAGGCTCACGGGTCAAGATAAGGACAGCTTAATAAAGTGAAAGCAAAGGTCGCGCGCAAAAGCAAAGAAAAACAAATGATGTTATTCTCTAGTTCCCGTCAGCAGGCGATGTCTGACCGCCTCCTGGGAAGCAGGGCTTCGGTATGCGTAGCGGTCACTCCAAAAGACGAGAACACCCCCCTTCCGTCTCCCTTTACTTAGCTTTTATATCTAAGCTGACGTCCTATGGCATGGAACATCTGTTTGATTGGTTTAGGTCAGCTATCCTGGCTACGTCCCCTCCCGAGATCTTGCCCAGCCCCGGCCCGCCGTTGACGGGAGCAGAAATGTTGGAGAGACAGCCTCGATGCTGTGCCAGCGCTGCTCAGCAGTAGACAAAACACTGGAGTGTTATCGACACCTTTCTAGGTACCGATGCAGAGCACAGCACTACAAGGGCTGCTATGGGGAGAATTAACTCCATCTCAGCCAGACCCAATACAGGAACAGAAAGGGAAAAATAAAATGAGGGAGAAAGGCTGAGGAGCAGAGAAAGAAAGGTACAGGGCGATGCAAAGGTGTTTTGCTGAATACAATGACCTTGCTATTTCTCGACCCAATTATTTACTAACAGGTGGTAGATAAAAGTTCTGTATGTTACAAAACGTAGGAGAAATTGGTTTTGGATGGCCTTGCAGTTTCTGAAGAAGATTAGGACTTTAGCCCTCTCCGATAACTTAGCTTAGAAGTATCCATATGGATTACATCAAAGGGTAAGCATAGATAATAGAAGCACTAGCGAGCACTCTTTAGGATAAATTGTATGAAATATGCGGAAGATCGCACTGTGCAGAATCATCCGAGAAGGGTCAGACAGCAGACAAGCAAGGAGAACTACTGAAGACCGCCAGAGGACTCCTGAAGACCACCAGAGACCTCGAGTACGCCTGCGCAAAGGACGTTTACATATGATGATAATGAGTTCCCAGAAAACTAATGAATATGTAAAACTTTTCTCAGAAATCTGCTGAATACATACATAGAACCTGTATATAAACTATGCAATTAGCCTGACCAGGTACACACAATAGGAGGAGAAATGCCCTGTATGCCCAGCGCTGCAATAAAGGATACCTGCTGAATAGTCTTTTGACTATTGAGTCCCGATTTCGGCTTTTCACGGCTTCAAGGGAAAAGGACAGCGAGATGGAGAAATCGATAAAAGAGGGATGAGGAGCCCTGCAGGGACGTGGCAGAAGAAACACAGGGTCGGGGAGCATCACACGGCCCAGCTCACCTTCTCCCTCGGCGCAGTCGCAGCCCGGCAGTGCTTGACAACTGCTCTGCTCCTCCCTCGGCCTCTCTGCAGGCAGCCACCCCGTTAGAGGGAGGGGCTGTCACCATCATCCCCACTGCCTGCACCTGGGGCTCCTCCAGCCCTGGCCCACAGCTGGAGCCCAGCAGGACCACCAGGGGGGCATCCCCCGACCCCCACAATGCATCACCTCCTCCCCTGGACTCCCTCACAGCCCCTCGCTCCCTGCAGAGGGAGTGCAAAGGAGACGGCGAGTGTTTATTCAGTCATGCATGTAGTAAGTTCTGGGAGTGCATCTGCTCTGGGGCTCGAGGCCATCGCTGCTCCCCCTGCCCCTGGGACACCTTACAGTCGGTTGGTTGGCTCCTGGGGTGATGAGCTGGTGGGCAGAGGTGGAGGCTGCCAAAAACGATCAGGGTGCAGCACGCTAGAAGAGAGGAGAAAAGTGGCAGCCTCCTGGAGAGTGGGGGCTGTACTCAGAAAGCATGAGGCGGAGAACGGGACAGCGAGAGAAGGACGGGGACAGGGAGCCCGACAGGGATGGAGAAAGACACAGCAGGGAGAGCAGGAAGAGAGAGCGGGACAGCAACTGACAAGGAAGGATGGGGAGCAGGATGGAGATGCAGGAAAAACCTGGTATAGGCAGCATGACAGAGAGGGAAGAAAAAAGAACAAGGGCAGGGAGTTGGACTGAAAGATGCAGAAACACAAAAAAGGGACAAGGAACAGGGCACAGAAGGAAGAATGAAACGACAGAGTCTCAGGACAAATGATGGATGGAAGGGGCAAGGGCATGGGAAACAAACTGCATAGCTACACATAGCTACACAAACTGTACAAGCTACAGGGCAGAGAGGGAAGAATTAAGAAGGGGTGACAGTGAGGAATTAAGGAATAGGGACAGAGAGCTTGCCAGAGAGAGGTGGAGAAAGGCAAAAGACCGCACAGATGACAGGGCAGAGAGGGAGGAATTAAAAAACCAGGGACAGGGAGCTGGACAGAAAGAGAGGCAGAAATAAAATGGGAAAAAGCAACAGGCCACAGGGCAGAGAGAGAGGAATTGATAAATAGGGACAGGGGACCAGACAGAGCATGATAGAGAACAGAAAAGAAAGCAGTGGGCTACAGGGAAGAGAGAGGAAATAAAGAACAGGGAATGGGAGACAAAGAGAAAGCGGGGGCAGAAAGCAATGGCCTAAAAGACGTATAGGGAGGAAGTAAAAACTAGTAGCAGGGAGCCAGACAAGAGAGATGGAGTAAGACAGACAAATAGTGTGGGGCTTCGAGACAGAGACTGTGGAATTAAAACGGAGGGAGGGAGCCCAACAGAGAGAAGGGGGGGTGGATCCAGACAGGCTATGGGGGCCAGAGGGAGGAATTAAGAACTGGGGACAAGGAGCCAGACAGAGAGAGATAGAAATCGCGGGGAATAGCTCTGGGCGCAGGAAGGAGGAGGAATTAATAAATAGGGACAGGGAGCTGGACAGAGAGGGTTGGAGAAAGGCAAAAATATCGGCATGGTACAGGGCAGAAAGGAAGAATTTAAAAATGGGGGCAGTGAGACTGACGTAGAGAGACTGAGAAAAGAAAAAAGCGACGAGCTATGCGGAAGAGAGGGAGGAATTAAAAAACAGGGCCGAATTAAAAAACAGGGCCGGGAAGCAAGAAAGAGCAAGGTGGAGAGCAAGGTGGAGAAAGGCGAGGGGGAACCCGAGGGTCAACAGGACAGAGCGGGAGGAATTAAAAGTGAGGGACTGGGAAAGGAGAGTCAACGAAAGAAACAGAATCACAACGTGCTGCAGAACCGAGAAGGAAGAAACTGAACAACAGGGACGGGGAGCCAGAGAAAGAAAGAGTAGCAATGGGCTACAGGACAGAGAGGGAGGAATGAAAAAATAGAGATCGGGGGGGGTGGGCAGAGAGAGATGGAGAAAGAGAAAATAGCCAGGGGCAACAGGGCGGGGGGGGGGGGGGGAAGGAAAAAACAGGGATCCAGAGCCAAACACAGAGAGAGACACCACAAGAAAGTTATAGCGACGGGCTACAGGGAGGAGAGCGGAATGAAAAGATAGGGACAGGGGGCCAGATGCAGGGTGACACACACGGGAAGTATAGCAACAGCCTGAGGGTGGAGAGGGAGGAATTAAAACAGTGACAGAGAGCCAGAGGTGGTGGTGGTGGTGGTGACACAAATAAGGGGCAGGGGGAAGAAAGACGGGCTGCAGAAAGAGAAGGAGGAATTAAAAAATTGGTATCCAGAGCTGGACAGAGAGATGGAGAAAGAAAAAATTGAAAAATAGGGAGAGGGAGCCAGCTAGAGAGACAGAGAAAGGAAAAAATGCAGTGGGCTCCAAGACAGTGAGGGAGGAATTTCAAAAAGGAAGGGACCAGGAGCCATGCAGAGAGAGACAGAGAAAGTGAAGATAGCAATGGGCTGCAGGGCAGCAAGGGAAGAATTAAAAAGTAGGGACGGGGAGCTGGACAAGAGAGAGGTGAGGAAAGATCAATAACAACGTTGTGCTACAAGGCCGAGAGGGAGAAACTGAAAAATAGGGACCGAGAGCCAGAAAAAGGAGAGACAGAGAAAGAACAAATCACAGTAGGCCACAGGACAGAGGAGGAGGAATTTAAAGAGTGATGTGTAGAGGGCAGAGAAGGAGGAATTTAAAAAAAAAAAAGGACAGGGAGCTGGACAGAGAGACACAGAGAAAGAAAAAAACAGCAATGGTCCACAAGACAGACAGGGAGGAATTAAAAAATCCTGGCAGGGAGCCAGAGAGGGAAAGACAGCAGAAGAAATGACAATTGCAATGCGGCACAGGGCAAAGAAAGAGAAAATTGAAAAACAGGGCCTGGGAACTGGAGAGAGGCAGAGAAAAAAAAAGCTGCTCTAGCAGCAAAACGCGCCAGCATGCATGCGCGGCTCCCGAGCTGCAGTACCCACCTTTGGTCGCCAGGAGGCAGAATCCCCATAACGATCCTCCTCTGAGCGTCAGCTGGATGAGAGATGACTGACAGCCCAGCCCAGTATAGACCAGCCAAAGGTGGTAACTACTTACTGGGGGTACAGGGCTCACATTTCCCTGCCCTTTTCCCACTCGCAGCCCGGGCAGTCATCTTCATTGCCTCCGTACCAAAAAGAACCCGAGTGGCTGGAGCGTTTCCATCCTCTGCATTTGACTGCTTTAAAAGTCTGGGGGTCGCTTCTGTCCATGCCCCCCACCCCATTACCTGCAGAGGAGAAGCAGCACAGGGAACCTGCGAACAGGGGGGGCGGGGGGGTTGCCCTGGACCAAGCCCCAGGGACTGCTGTATCCATCTCTATGTGACATCGGGGTTGTGGGAGTGACAGCAGCCAGTCAACAGATGCTGGCGAGAGATTTTAAAACAATAAGGCAACACAGGTGACAGCCTGAAGGCAGGCCACGAGAGACCCAAAGCTGCTTCGTGCCAGAGGGGCAGCTCTGTTCAGCAGGAAACAGCGCATCCCAGCGGCCCAGATGCAAGCGGCCCATCTGCAAGTGAGCGATACCCTGGTGATCCTGGGGCTCTGCTGGGTTGGGCGCACCTTTCCTCACCTCTGTGCTGTCAGAACTCTGCTCTCCTAATCCTACACACACACAATTGTTGATCCTGTGATATCCTGTTGATAACACGCTGATGTTTTTAGTTGTTTCTAAGCCGTGTTTATACTAAGTCAAGGACTTTCCAGCTTCTCATACTGCCCTGCCAGCAGAGGCTGGGGGTGCACAAGAAGAGTAGCTGAGCTAAAGCAGGGTTCCAGGTAAACAGGTCAGCTCAAAATACACCACCTCCTTTAAAAGTTAGAGCAAATTGAACTCTTAAAATCAGCATTAAGACTGATACGATTTTGAACAACTTCTTAGCATAAAAGTAAACACTCCTGCCGGTGTTGGAAAACGCCTCCTCCCTTCCTTACGGCACTGCTGCAGGGAGATAACCCTGGGAGGCTGTGGGACGAGGTCGTACGCAATCAGAGTCTACACTTACAGATCCACCACAACAGCTACAGCCCTTGCGCTGCTGCTGCTGTACATCTTGCTTGTTTGGGGAATAAAGCTGAAAGTGAAGTGGAAAACTGCAAAGAGCAAAATGAAAAATAAAGGATAAATCTCAATAATTCACTATAAAGGATAAATCTCAATAATTCACTTTATACTAAAAAGGTGTGCCCATGTTTATATACATCCAATAAAAATACATTATTGAAGCAGTAACTCACCAAAACCACCTCAGGACTCACTGTCACTAGTTACCAGGCTGCTAATGCTTCTTGGGAAAACCTGGAAAACACATGGAAGCGACGCCAGTTTGTCCTGTTTTGTCCACATCTCTTCTTGGACCTTGATTGCTTTTAGTACAGATGCTGGTTATCTCAGTAAGGTTTTCGAGTACTACTATAAGACATTTTAAAAAACTCATTGGCTGCAAATGCATAAAGCTTTTATCGTGAAAACAAAGCCTGTTTCTTCTGAACAGCTGAACTCTTACGAACAGTTTTTTCCCTCTTTTAGTACAAAATTATTTTCACGGTATCATTTACTAGTAAGTGCACAGAAGCAGAAGATTATATGCTTTCAGGAAGAGAAAATAAACGGAGGGAAGTAAACTTTGCATAGGCGTAACATGCTCCAGAACAGACCTTAGTTTTACTATTTGTATTAAAATATTTCACAGAAAAAATGTAGAAGGAGAGTTGGCACATTCTTAATGTTAACTTTAGTCCATACTACAAGTACCTTCAGAAAAACGCAGACACACATCATAGGTGTACCTTGTACTCACAGACCACTATAGAATCTTTCCATGTGTCTTGTACTTTCATGGCAGAAGAAAGGGCAACCGCAGTGAAATGGTGGCAGCTGACATCCACCTGAGAGAGGAAAAAACCCTTTAGCATAAAACTAGGTAAAAATCCCAAACTGCCTTTTTTTGTGAAGGTTTGTGAAGACTGTATGACTGAGCGGAGGAAAAAGTATTTTGCATCATCTTCGGTACAGTTGTTGACACAGGCCACTAGAGCTTTTGCGTTTTTTTGACAACTGTGCCTTTTTTTTTTTTTTTTTTGGCTCATTGGCAGCTTTAGTTTCACTAAAACTCACTTTCCTAGATACACGCAGATGACAGACATAGATACCTACATACATTTTCTCAAGCCTTAGTATAGCCAAGACTTCATCACCCTATACGTCTCAAGTTGAGTATTTTTGCTAAAGAGCACAGCAACATATCTGTCTTTGTGAACTGCCTCGTTGCAAAAAACGAATGATTTTTTCCAGGCCGTTGCTCCAAACGGTCAAGATCTTTTAAAACTGCAGTTGTGCCACCAAACCCGCTCAGGGTCCCTCCTAGCTTTTGACTGCCCTGAGATTTAACAGGCACACGCTCCATTCCATCTTCCAACAGCAAAAATACGTTAACGCTCTCGGACCCAGAGCACAACCCTACAGATGTCCACACACACACACCTTGCCGTTTTGATGAGGAGCCACTGAGCATCCCTGCGAGCACAGCTGCACACGCCACATCGGTTTCACCTACGCCGTGAGTTACCGGTTTCAGTGAATGTAGTTTCTGACGCTTTAAACCGAAAACCGTATCTCGACACTTCACCACAGTAGAAATGACCCATACCTAGAATGCTACAAAAATGCAGTAACACAAATTGCAAACCCACAGCAGCAACAGCTTCAGAAATATTTAGACCAGGAACAAGGGAGAAAAACAAAACAGCTTCATCTCACGCACAGGGGAGCGGCAGGCAGAGAAAAGGGTCGGCATTCCGAGCCCTTACAGAAAACAGGCATTCTCCTTCCATTCCTCAGCCTGTCCGTTAGGTCTAAATACCGCAACGCTACTGTGGCAATATCGAGAGTAGGGAACAACAGCCCTGCCACTGGACTAGCCATTGACCCATGCTATTTACGCAGCAGGACGCATACACAGAGGGACATGTTTTGCCACACACAACCCTGAACTTCCTCAAAATTTATGTTTACCAAAAAAAGCCATTTGGAACATATTGCCAAACAACATTTGGCAATAAAGCTTTGATGCGTTTGACACACACAAATTTTTGGTAACTTGCTATTTGCTTCCTGTTGTTGTTGTTGTTGTTCCTTCAGAAATTCTACTTGCAGCCAACTTATTCACTACTGGTTCAAGCATTTGCCTTCCTGCTATTACCAGCACATTTACAGAGGCAAGGAACTTAATTGCTCTTCTACAATTATCCAAATGACAACTACAGCCATGAAAGAGAAGGAGAGGTCAGGCAGCAGAAGAGCTCTGCAGGCTGGCACCAGTCAATGTTGCACTCTCTAAAAACAAACAACAACAAAACAAAACTGTGACCCTATTTTTTTTTTTTCTTTCAGAGCTCATCCCTGTCTCAGCATTTTGTCTTGTCAGAGCATGAAGTGCAGGTGATCTGTACCCTGACGGCATTCGTGTGTGAGGAACACCTGTTCAGAAATAGTCCAGATCTGTAGAGACTGGTGTCATTTTTATGGTTTTAATCATCATAACTCAAATTTTATATACTCACGCATTTGTGCGGAAACAATTAACTTTTAGACATTGCTTCTCCTTTTGGGGGGAAAAAAAAAAGTGTTAGAGACTGAAAAAAAATTATGATTCAGAGCTCCCAACCACGAGGGAGTGGTGGAGAAATCGGTGAAAGCGAAGACCAACAGCAGCAACATTAAGTGAAAGTTGGCTTTAATTCCGATCACGTACTTAAGCGACTCTCCAAGTCTATGCCTCAGTCCTATGAATGACTAGTCCTTTTTTGGAAGGACAAACTCTTTTACTTAAAAGTCCTAGACTGAAGACTCCGCTGAACAGAATGGGGACTGTGCCACGGGACAACATGCCATCAACACTCTAATGAGAAAAAAAATCAAATAAAAATCAAGTTTAAGTACCAGTTTCCATCAGGTTTCATTCATTACATTTCTACTGGCATCTAGGTGCTCAAAATGAACTATAGGGACACCACGTATTCCTAAAAATTCAGTTATACCTAAAAAAATAAAAGGCTATTTCCAACTTGCCCATAAAATCAGCATGAACAAAGAGAAGAGAAACACTTGGCCCTAAAGAAGCTAACAGGCAGCTCTGAGTTTATCGTAGATGAAAGTTTGTTCTTTCACCTGAAACAAAAACATATCAAGGGACCAATTCAGGAACAGGGCACGATCTGTTAACAGCAATTTTTCATCAGCTTTTCTGCACTAGCAGCAAATTTGCCTTTTCTGGGTGTTTGATGTGGAGTATCTGTAGTGCCCTCGAACTCGCAAATGTTTCTCCCCACTCCCCCAGCCCAATACGTGCGATTACCTGAGCAGCAAGCGGAATTAACCATGCAGGATTTTCTTCGTGTGACACGGAAGGTGACACTGGGAAAAGAGGAGGCAAAAAGTGAACCTGCTTGTCACACCCAGCCAACAGTGAAAAGACAGGGGAGCATTCTGCTGGAAGGGCTCTGCGCCCCAGGAGCTCCGACCAGCCGGTTTCTCTCCCCTTTGCCCGGTACCGAGGGGACGACGACACCTCGCCTGCACCCCCTCGCAGGGGGGGCTGCCCCAGGAGAGCCGGGGGACCCCCACCTCACTTCTGCCCTCGGGAACGGACCGGGCGAGACCCTCCACGCAGAGAGAGGAGCGTGGCGTGGATCACATCCCCAAAGCAAGAGGCCGGGCTCTCCGCTGGCAGAAGGACAACTCCCCTCCCTGCTGCTCGGAGCTGCTTGCTACGGACAGCCCTGCCTGTGCCTGGCCGCTCTTCTGCCATGCTGGGAGCGCAGTCCAGCCGACGGACGCTCCAGCGAAAAGACAGTCCAGCTAATTGCAGCTCCTGCTCATTACAGCCACAGGTAATTTTGCCTCTGGCTAATGCACGCTCCAGACAGCAGACACCCCGCCTCGTTCCAGCTCCTGCTTGCTACAGTTCTGGCTAATTGAAGCCCCAGCTCCGCACTGAAGCTCCAGTTGATTTCAGCTTCTTCTTCTTACAAGCTCCAGCTACGTGCAACAGTCTGAGCTTTCGATAAGGTTGTGAATCAATTGGTGTCAAAACTTGAGCATTAGGATTAAACATCATAGTTATACGCTGTATAAATATTCATTAGTTTGTGCGATTAACTACTTAACAACTATTCTAAGCAGAGTAGAAAGAAGAGCTGGACTCAAAGAGGGCACGTGGGGTCTGAAAAGCGCCTTTCCCCCCAGAGACCATCACAGATGTTGAGTTCAGCCTGCTGCATGCTTGCCTCCTGAACTTCGGGGTCCAACACAACCAGACCCCCATCTCTGGGGAAGGTCCATGCACCCTGTCCACCCCCTGCTTTCCCCCGCAGCCCCCAACACCCTCCCACCTGCCTGCCTCTCACCCGTCTACAAAACCAGCCAAGCCGGCCTCTGCTTTTGGCCCCCAAACCAGCTGACTCGGTGCCCATTTAGAAACCAAAAAACCCCAGCTGCTGAGCCTGTTCTCAAGGCCCAAAAATGCAGGGCTGGACCTCTGTTTCTGAGTCAAAAGCTGCGCAGCTCAGTCTGTTTCCGAGCTGCAAAATCAGCCGTGTGAGCCTGTTTAGAAGCCCCAGAACAGAAAACTCGTTCTCCGTTTCTGACCCTGCAGTGCCCATGGGCAATGCTGAGTGTAGCCACCCCACAGCCCTGCACCCCCGGGGCCCCACAAGCAGTTTTGGGGAGTGCTGGGGAACTGCGGAGGGCCCGGCCCCATGCCTCTGAGGGGCAGCCCCAGCACTGGCAGGGCGTTGCTTCATTATTGCCATTTCAGGCTTTATTTCCCTGGCATCACCAGCACGGCACGGCCAGGCCCGCACCCCAAACCACCAGCCAAAGCACCCCCGCGGGTAGCCAGGCCCAGCTACCCAGAAAACAATAAAACCAAAGAGGGAACAAGACAGAGAGTGCGGGGAAAGGCAAGGAGAAGGACAGAGAAACAGAGAGAGCGCGAGAGGGATAGGGAGCAGGACAGAGAGATGGAGCAAGAAAGGAAAAAAGGACGGGAGGCAGAACCAAGGGAAAGAGAGACAAGGATGGGGAGCAGGACAAAGGGATGGAAGAGAAAAAAAAGAGCGATGGGCTGCAGGACGGAGATGAAGGAATTAAACAGACACAAGGAGCATGACAGAAGGACAGAGAGAGAAAAAAGGGACAAAGAGCAGGCCAGCATTGGAGGGGAATAAACCAACTGCAATGGGCAGTGGGAGAGAGATACGGAAAAAGAAAAAAATACTGAGGAACAGAAAAAAGAAAGAAGAGACAGCTAGCTGGATGGGGGACACAGTTAGAAAGGACGGGAGATGGAATGGGACAGAGAAAGACAGACGGAAAAGGTAGCGAAAGAAAGCAAGGCAGAGGGACAGCAAGGCAGGGGGGAACGGACAGGGGTCTGGACAGAGATGGAGAAATAAGCAGCAGGGACAGAGGAAAAGAGACAGAAAGAGGGACAGGGAACATGGCAAAGAAAGAAAAATCAGGACAGCAGCAGGACGCAGATAAAAAACTGGGACGGTCCTCAGGACAGAGAGGAATATGAATACGAGCAGGGAGCGGGACAAAGGGATACAGCGAGAAACGACGGGACAGGAAGCAAGACAGAGCGACAGACAAGAACAACGACAACGAGAGAGAGAGAGAAAGACAGGGACTGTGAGAAGCACAGGGGGCTGGAGAATTTAGAAAGAGAGGTATTAGGAGCCCTGCAGAGAGAGGGAGCATGAGTGAAAAAAGGGGCAGGAAGCAGCACAAAGGGTCAGAGAGAGTAAGAGATGAACAGGAAGGAGGACGGGGACAGTGAGATCCAGAACAAAAAAAATAAGCAGCAACAGCGAGCAAGACAAAGGGATAGAGAGAGAAAGAGAAAGTAGGAAGAAGAGAGATAGGAAGGCAGAGACACAGAGCGGCACGTACAGGCGCAGAGAGGAAAAGAACACCAGGGAACAGGCCAGAGAAATTGGAGGCGGGGAGGGGAAGAGACAGATGCAGATCAGGACGAGAAGATGGAAAAGGAAAAAACAGCGACTGGCTGCAGGACAAAGACACAGGGTGGGGGAAAAAAGAGGGAGAGGGAGCAGGACAAGAACGCAGAGAGAAAAAGAAAAGGGGGCAGTCGAACAAGAGAGAGAAAGGGAGAGAGGAAGAGGGAGCAGGACAAGAGAATAGACAGAAGAGGAGAGGTACAGGGAAGCAAAAAAACCCCCAAAACCCAAAACCCAAAAAACAAACATCACAGCAGCAGGGGAAAGAGAGGGGGCCAGGAGAGGGAGAGGGAGGGACCGGGACGCACGAGAGGAGCGACAGGGCCCCGAGGGCCCAGGACTCGCCACAGCTCTCACTCTTGGAGCTGCCAGGAGACCTTACCAGCTCAGATGCTTCTTTCTCCTTCTCTCCTCCCTTCCTCTTCTGTAGCTCCAGTCGCTTGGCTGTCCTCCACGTAATGGAACACACGAGTGTCTCACAGCTCTTATGAGACGAGGCTTCCTAGACACGTAGCCTCGCTCGCTCGCTCGCTCCCTACGTGGCCGTACCGCGCTGTTGGTCATGCATACCGACCCTGGTGGTCTGACCTGCTGTGGACTACAAAGAGGGATCCTTCCTCACCCAGAGAGGCAGGGTCTTCTCTTGCCTGCAGCGGGAGGCAGCTGCTGGCCAGATGGCCCTCCATTTCTTCTTTAACTTTCTCTAGCCTCTCCAGCTTCAGCAGCTCCTGTCCACAGCCAGGAAGCGCTGCTCCGCCTGTCCCTCTGTGCTCCCACGCCGCCAGGACAGGGAGGCCGAGCAAAGACAGCCCACGCAAGCCTGAGGCCGCTGCAGTCAACGGCATCCCCAGGGGACGAACGGACAACCGCACCCACAGCGTGGCCTCTGGGAGAGGGAAAGAGGCAGCAGTGGCCGTTATTACCGCAGCTCGACCCTTCCGCAGGGGCTTCCGCAGACGCCGCTCGTTCCCCGCGCCGCTGCTAACGGCACCCCCGTTAAGGGAGACTCCAGACCACCGCAGGGCCAGCTTGCTGCCCTCACGACAGGGCTCGGGGGCTGCCGGGGGCTACAGGACAGGCTTCAGGGGAGGGGCTGGAGCTGGGGGCAGCCGCGCGGGCCGAGCGGGGCCGGGGGAGGCTCCGGGGGAGCTCTGGCGACTCGGGCAGGCGCCCGCTGGCCGCGCCTGAGGGGTGCCCGCCTCCGTCCCCTCTTCCCTTCTACCGGCTCTCTCTCGGGGAACTCCCCGGCGCTGCCCTGGCCCGGCTCGCCTCCGGCGGACCGGCAGCCTGCCGCGGCGGCCGCTTCGCAGCTTCCCGTCCCGCCACCCCCGGGCGGCCAGCGGGCAGGAGGCACCCCCCGCCCCCGCCCCCGCCCCCGCCCCCGCCGGAGGGGATCGCTCGCCTCACCGGCGGTCCTTGCGCTCACCCGCTGCCGCCGAGACCCGCGCCCCGCGCGACGCCACGCTGCTCCCGGGCACCGCGCACGCGCCGGCCGCCGACGGCGCGCCGGAAGGGCCAGAGCCGGCGCGCGAACGCAGGGCTGCCCCAGGCGCAGGACGGCGCGCTGTGGCGCATGCGCTCTGGAGGCGCGTACGCACGGCCGGTCGGGGAGCGGGCGCAGCGGGAAGCCCGAAGAAAACGACGCGAAACCGGCAACAAAACTACACCTCGCGCCGCGCAGCAGGGGCCGCGGCGGCAGCGAGGGCTACGCCGCGCCGCACGGGCCCGAGAGCAACGCTGCTGCCCGGCCGCCGAGTCCGCGAAAACGACAGCTCCCGGCATGCAGCGGGAGGCAACCGTCCCTGCGTTCTGACCCGGCGGGACACCGCTCCCGTTTCCGTTTCCGTTTCCGTTTCCGCCCACCCGCCCGCCGGCGCAGCCGCAGTCCCCGCCGAGCCCCCAGCGCCGCCCGGGCAGCTCCCGCGCGCTCCCGCCGCCCGGCTTCGGCTCCAGAAAGTCCCCGCCGCCGGCTCCGGCGCGGCACGGCGCGGCGCGGCACCCCCCCGCCCGGCTCTGTCTCCGGGCACGGCGCGGCCCCGCTGCCGCTCCGTGCGTCCGACACGGACCCCGCCGTCCTCCTCGGGGCTTTCCCCGGCTCGGATCTGGGGCTCGGCAGGGCTTTCGCACCTCTTGGGTGCTGTTTCTTGGTGCCCCCTGCTCTCCCGCCCCCTCCCACACAGGCACGGAGCGGCTCTGGAGAAGGAGCTTGTAATTGAAAAGACGAGAGAAAAGGTCCCCTCCAAGCTGGGCTGACCCCTCCCTACCCCCCCTCCCCGGCCCCCCCTTCAGCAAATACCCCCACTGCCCCCATCTCCATCCCTCGCATCCCTGTCTAATCCCCGCCCCCCCCCTCACACCCCCACGTTGGCTGCCAGAGCCCTGCGCTTGCTGGGTGGCATTGGCAAGGAGCTCTGCGCCTGCCTCTTCCTCGGCTTGGCTGCCACGGCAGGCGGGCATGGTGGCAGGTCCAGCCCCGCATCCTGCCACGGCTCCTGGGGCTCCATCCCGCCGCTGCTGTTGAATGTTTTGAGGCTCAGCGTGGCGTTGCTGAGCTCGGGGGTGCAGTAGTCAGGGGGGAGCAGCTCCTCAGGCAGCGAGAGCGAGCTGAAGTCGCGGTCGGGGGTGGCTGCGCCGGTGCCGCCGGTGTCCCCAGGCGTGGGGCTGCTGCTGGGAGCGTGCTGGTTGACCGCCAGCCTGTCCAGGGAGCAATCAAAGAGCATGAGGGCCTCTTGGAGAGCCACTTTCTCAGCCACGGCAAGGTCATCTGCAGGCTCCCCAAGGGCTCGGCTGGGGAGGAGCGTCGCTCCCCGGGGGGACGTCGCTGCCCGGGGCTGCCCCCGCAGGGGTGGCCGTGCTGGAGATGTTGGTCTTCGCCAACTGCCCCTCGGTGTGCTGGTAGCCGGGGATGGCTGTCAGCAGCACCGGAGGGGCGGGGGCCACCCCGCTCCTCTGATTTTCGTAGGGTGCGAGGTATTGTGGTTGGCCCTGGGGGGTCCCTGGGTCTGCCCAGGCCAGGGGGGCCCCGCAGCCCCCGGGACCCCCCAGGGCAGCACCCGGCAGAGAAGCGGCGCCTTGGCCGAGCGTGGCGGTGGCCGGTGGAGGCGGGTCGGTGGTTGCCCGCTGGATGCGGAAGACCCGGGGGTCGAAGAGGCAGCCCCATGGGGCCCTCTGCAGACCTGTGTGGGTGAGGGGGAGCCGTGCTGGGCCGGGGGGACTCTCCAGGGGCACCCGCCGAGCCGGCCCCGATGGCCGACATCCCCCAGCTCTGGGCCAGGGGCGTGGGGAGCTTGTGGCTGGGGCGATCCCCACGGGGTGAGCTGCTGTGCCGGTGGGACGAGGTTGCAAATCGGGGAGGAGACGCGCATCTAGGAGGTGAAACGGGAGAGGTGGCCCCAAATATTTGGGGAATTCTCTGCAGATTGGCTTTCCTGGGCACGCGCCACCCGGGCGAGGGCAAGAATGCTCACCGGGGCTTGCTGAACCCCCACGCGAAAAGCGCCGGGGGGACGGGTGTGATGGGGATGGCGAAGGTGCCAGAGCAGACTGGGGTGCCGTACCTGCTGGTGGTGCCTGGGGGCCTGGGGTGCCCGGGCTGCAGGGAAGGGCTGCTCCCACGCGGGCAGGCGGCACAGGTTGGCTGAGCCTAAGAGAGAGAGACAGGAGCGATGGCCAGCGATCACCTCCGCTGTTGCCCCGCAGGAGCGTCCCTGGGCTGCAGGGGTTGGGGTCGGTCCCTGCCTCGAGGGTAGAAGGTTTTGGGGAGCACGAATGGCTGGAAAAGCTGGGGCGCCGGGGGGCCCCAGGGCCCAGGCAGTGGGAGCTGCATTGGTGGCCGCGCCATGGTCCCTTCTGGCTGTTGGCTGCTAAGGACTCTTTGGCGTCTCCCCGGAAGGAATGCGGGGGCTCCCTGTGTTCCGCCCCACCCCCAAGAGCCTCCCCAGCTCCTCCTGGGGAGGGAAAGGGTTAAGGGAGGCTGGGGTGCCCCCGGGGCCTACAGGCGGCTCTCAGGGTCTGCGGGTGCAAATCCTCTTGGCTTTCAACAGTATTTTTCCGGTGGGGGAAGAAGAACAGGTTGATTCAGCCGAGCCAAGTGGGGACCAAGCTGCAGCCACAGCCTCCTTGCGCCAGATGGCAAATGCATTTGCGACTATTGCCCGTGCTTCCGTTCGCTGCGTTGACCGGAGTGACGCAGAAATAGGAAAAAGGACCTCGAGGGCGCGAAGGAAGGTCACGCGGTGTCGCTCGGCGGCACGCTTTCCCCCAGCCCTCGCTCCAGTAGTGCTGTCAGGTCTTTTAGTCTCCTGATGGGAAAAGCAGCAGCTCTGGATCCCCCCCGGAGGGGGCGGCGCTTTCCCTGGGTGCGTGACGCCCAGGAGGAGACAGCACCCGCCGCCGCCTGCTCCCAGAAAAGGACTGGATTCTGCACAACATCCGATGATGAGATGCTGGGGCTGTTTGTGCTCTACGGGACCCCAGGGACCGGGTGAGTACATCCCCTCCTTGTACTTGGAGGATTTGGCACTAGCAAGGACACCCTGGTAGGAACACAGGCCTCTCGCTCCCGCTGTGTGAACAGTGTGTGGCCTGGGGGAGTCGGGACGACTGCCGTGAACCGGAGGCCAAAGATCTCTCCTGGCCTGTATCCTGTTAATTAAAGAGATTGCGCTCTGTTCGTGAGGCACCTCTGGCTGCAAGATTGTGCAAGGCCATCCGCTGCGTAACTTGTGGCAGGGACCGGTGCTGGGGGCGTGAAAGCAACCGCGCTTCTAAAACCATAAAACTCCATTTTATTTCAGAGCGCAGCTGAGCCAGCCCGCTCCTCAACACTCTGCCGTCTGCACCGCTGTGGCTGGGACCGGGCAGTGCTGCACATCCCAAAGGCCACCAAGTCACACCCGTGTCCCTGCTGCTTTGCCGGGAGCTTCTGCGATGCGAGCGATGTTTTGGGGGCTGATCTCTTGGACTGCAGCTACTCCATGCCTGACCGGCAGCTGGTCAGGAGGGTTGCGTCCCAGGTGGAATTCCACCTCTCTGACGAGAACCTGGCCAAGGATGCTTTCCTCCTGAAACATGTCCAGAGGAACAAGGTGGGCTTTGTCAGCATCAAACTGCTGACGTCCTTGAAGAAGGTAGGCAGCCCGTTGCGTTGGCCAGCCGGGGTGGGAGTTTCTTCGACCGGCTTTTCGGTATCATGGGTCCCCATCCCTGAGTCCCTGCTGAGCATCCACCCCAGCAAACTGCTGCTGGCCTGGGAGCTGCTGCTCCTGGAGCAGGACATGCTGCTGCTGCTCCAGAAGAATTTCCTCAAGACCATCACGAGGATGTTCAGCCCCTTCGGCACCATCGCCTCCATCCGCATCCTGCGGCCGGGCCGCAAGCTGCCCTCAGGTGTGCGGAAATACACGTCAGACTTCCCCGAGCTGCTGAGCAAGCACTGCGCGCTGGTGGAGTACAAGAGCCTGGGGAGCGCTTCAGCCTTGAGGAGCCTTGAGGAGCCTTGAGGACCTCGGCCACCAGAGCTGTCCGCGTGGCGAGAGCATCAGGGTGGTCCGGCTCTGCGGGAAGGGCTCCAAGAAGACACCCGGGGCCGAGAGGGAGGTGGCGGAGGAGCTGGTGGACCAGCCGGGTTGGAAAGCGCAGGCGGTGGCCGCGACCTTCCCCGACGGCCTCGGGGACTCCCTGCTCTGCAGCTCCCCGGAGCTGAACGGTGCCCAGGCGTTGCCACCCCTCCTCCTGCACAAGGACCCCTCAGCACCCTCCCGGCCCGGCAGCAACTTCAAGCCCAGCAATTTCGGCAACGGCTTCAATGGATTGCTCCTCGCCAGCAAAGTCTTCCCTCCACTGGGGACAGGCTTGGGCACAGGCAGCTGCTACGGCCTCTGCTCCAGCACTGAGAGCACCCGTGGCTGCAGCTGGGGGAGTGGGGTGGGTGCCTGGGCACCCTGGCCCAGCAGCCCCTCTCCAGATGCCAAACCTCTTGCCGGCAATCCTCCGGCAGCGACGTGGGTGCCTGAGCCCCTCGGCCTGCGGGATGCGGTGCTTTGCCTGCCCCACTGTTGTCCCAAAAGTGGGGTCGTTTACCTGGTGTGCAAAATGCCAATATAGACACAGAGCAGAGGTATTTTATTCCAATTCATGTTTACGCAAAGATGGGGGCTAGGTGGTAATCTGCAACGCTAGCACCCCTCCTGCCTAAACGGGCAAGCAATTTGTACAGTTCAGTTAAACATATTCGATTTCCAAAGTTCTTCCCCAAACTATTACTGGGAGTCGCTTATCTAGCACAGTTTCTATTGGGCTAAAGTTTCCCTGCTTGGAATTAAAGGTACAGTGTTCTTTTCTTCTACAGCGCATGCTCAAGGAGAGAGTGGGGGGGAAGTCTTTTTGGTGTGGAATTGAGTTGGTGGTCATGATCTCCCCCTGCCACCTTTACCTTTCCTCCAGTTTTCAAAGATTTTTCTGACTTCATGCCTATTAGCAATTATTCAACTTTTCGGCACCTCCTGGGATAGGATGTTCCCTTCTTATCAGTCTTTTAGTTCTTCTTCAGGGGCACAGTTGTTAGCAAGGCATGCATTGGTTATACAAAGGGGATCTTGTTTCACAAGACCTTTGTGGCCTTTTTCATGTGGCTTAAGTACATAATTTCTTAAGTACATCATTTCCCCCCTTTGGGACTATGAGATCTCTTCATATGAGTCTCATGAGTCTCACTACTTCATTTTATCGTTCTATATGCTCTAGCCGTGGCTTGTAAAACCAGTCTCTTGACAGAACTTAAAACAACACAAAGTATGAGTGTAGTAATGACAACAGTGATCGAAGTTTAAATTAGGTTTGCCAGCCATCCAGTAAGGGAGGATCCTGTTCCATGTAATATTTTATTTAACCACCCTATTTCCATTGTTGTTCTTTTTCTTTCTTAGAAAAACTTTTTTCTAAGTCCGAAGGTAATAGTCCCCAATTTAAAGGATTGTCTGCCAACTCAGATGGAGGGAGACAAGCGGTTACGCTAACATTCTGGATTTGCCCAAAGGACTGGATAAGCTGTAAAACCAAATTCTCTTGACCTACTGCTAGTACCAAATGGGATATTATAATATTCAGGTTCTTCATTCTCTCAAAGTTCAATGGTCTCAGATTAGCTGAAATTTGAGTTTCCCAGTCTGTGGCTGTCCGCTTTTCCTGATCTGGTTCTGGTGCTCTTTTCACTGGCGTGTAATGAATCCAGGAGTCCATTCCTTCTACTTTGGCTGCAGTATAGGTTTTCAGTAACATGGTGTAAGGTCCTTTCCGCCTTTATCCAACAGGAGAGAGACCTTCTGATTTAGATACCTGTGTAGTGAAGATAAAGCATGCGAAAGGGAAATCAAATACTCTTTAACATCAGCCTGCCCTTTTATACGCATTTGGTCTCCTGTGATGTTAGAAAGATTCATGGGATATGCTTTCCCATAAACAACCTTAAAAGGACTTACTTTGACCCTAGGAGTTACTCGAATTCGTAAAAGAGCTATAGGTAAAATTTCTACCCATTTAAGGTGTGTTTTCTTGACACAGTTTAGCAAGTTGCCTTTTAAGAGTTTGATTCATTCTTTCTAGCTTCCCACTTGATTGTGGCCTCCAAGGGGTGTGTAATTCCCACTTAATCTGTAAAAATTTAGAAAGCCCTTGCATGACTTCTGCAATAAAATGAGGCCCATTATCAGAGGAGATTCCTTCTGGAATACCAAATCGGGGTATTATTTCCTTCAATAAGAGTCTAATTACCTCTCTAGCTCTTTGTTGGTACGGCAAGGGAAAGCCTCTGGCCAGCCAGAAAAGGTATCTACCAATATCAATAAATATTTGTATTGGTTATACCTAGGTAGCTCTGAACAATCTATTTGCCAGTATTCCCCAGGAGTTATTCCTTGTTTCGCAATTCCTCCTATAACCTTTTTCCCAATTTTTGGATTATTAGCACAGCAGATGGTACACTTTTTTTACTACCATGTCTGCTACCCTTTGTATCTTTGGTCCAAAAATATTTCTTTTTGCAGTTATTGTCAATGCGTCTTCTCCTGTATGCATCTCCTGATGTAATCTCTTGAGCAAAATTTCCATCATTCTTTCAGGAATCAATAATGGCGTTAGCGGTGTTATCCACCAACCTTGTCCATTTTTGGAGCAGTCTGTCTGTTCTGCTAATTAATCTTCCTTCTCAGTATATTTTGGTGGTGGTAATTCTAAATGAGGCCCTGGAATTAAAGCCTCTTCAAATTTTGGCTCCTTTAGAGCTGCCTTTTTAGCAAGACAATCGGCCTTCCAATTTCCTTTTACAGTTTCACTATTTCCTTTTTGGTGGGCTTTGCAATGCATTATTGCTACCACCATCGGCTTTTGAATGCTCTGTAATAGTTCTTGTATTTGTGCAGCATGCTTGATTTCAGTTCCTTGTGTTGATAGTAGTCCTCTCTCTTTCCAGATGGCTCCATGGGCACGTACAACTCCAAAAGCATACTTAGAATCTGTCCAAATATTAACCTTTCTCCCTTCACTCAGTGCCAATGCTCAAGTTAAGGCTATTAGTTCTGCCTTTTGGGCTGATGTTTTGGGAGATAAGGATCCTGCCTCTACTATGCCATTTAAGGTCGTCACAGCGTATCCTGACAGTCTCTTCCCATCGCGAACAAAACTACTGCCGTCAGTATATAACTCCCAGTCTGGATTTTCTAACAGAGCGTCTTTAAGATCCCGACGGCTAGCATATATTTCCTCTACTGTTTGTAAGCAATCGTGTTCTGGTGAACTCTCCGCTCAATCAGTGGAGAGCAACACTGCAGGATTTGTAACTGCAGTGGTCTTGAGATCGATGTCATCTTGTTCTAGTCGTACCATTTGGTATTTCAGCATACGGCTGAGGGACAACCAATGCCCCCCTTTTTGTTCCAAAACTGTGACTACCGTATGTGGTACATACACAGTAATTTCCTGAGATTCCGCTGCAATTAAGATGTCATCTCCATATTGTAATACAGTTCCCTGTCCATTTTCTTTTCTCCAAATCTCTAATTCATTCACCAGCTGATTTCCAAAAATAGTTGGGCTATTCTTGAAGCCTTGTGGTAGAACTGTCCAAGTATATTGTGTCTTTCGCCCTGTTTCAGGATTTTCCCACTCAAAAGCAAAAAGCTTTGTTCACTGGTGAGGGTAGTTAGTAACGTATACAGGTTTGCAACTACTGGATGTGTATCTTGTACTCTCTGATTTATTGCTCTAAGATCCTGGACTAAATGGTAATCTTTTCCGTTAGCTTTCTTTACTGGTAAGATAGGTTGTATTATATTTTGACTCACATTCTGTTAGCAACTTATATTTTAAGAATTTTTGAACTATTGGTACCAAGCCAGTTCTCGCTTCTAATTTTAAAGGGTATTGTTTAATTCTTACTGGTGACGATCCTGGTTTTAGATCAATTCTTACTGGTTCCGCTCTCTTAGACCTTCTTGGAACTTCTCCTGCCCAAACGATGGGGATCACTGCATCTTCTGTTTCTCGAGGTACCTTGTCCCTTTTGGGATTTGTATCCTGTAACAACAAGCCTACGGCTTCGACATATTTAGATTCTGGGATTAAAATTGCAACTTCCCCATCCTTGAATCTGATTTCAGCTTCTACCTTTTCAAGTAAATCTCTACCCAGTAAAGTTTTCAGAGAATTTGGCAAATATAAAATCTGGTGAGTAACCCATTGTTTTCCAAGTTTAAATTTCAGGGATTTGAAAAATGGCCAGGTCTCACGAGTCCCTGTCGCACCAATGACATTTATGCTTTTGTTACTTAAATTTCCTTCTAGTGTATTGAAGACCGAATACGTAGCCCCAGTGTTGACTAAAAATTCTGTTTCCTCATCTCCCAGCTTTGCTTTAACCAGCTTAGGTTCTGCTGGGAGAGGTTCCTCCGGTCCCCATCAGTCCTCTCCCCCTGCTTACTTCAAAGGCTTCTCTCAGCACAGCCACAAGTACACTTGATTCCTCTTTCCTTTAACATCCCTCTTCCTTAACCCTTTCCTCTTCTTGACCGCTGTAGCCAAACGCACTACCTCATCCATTAACTTCCCTGGTCATTCAGGGACATGTTTAGAAAAATATTTTTCTTGCTGCACATATCCCAGATTTCCACAATAGTAACATTTTCTTCTAGTGTTCCTTCACATTCTCCTTCTCTTTTTCTAGGTCTTAGTTCAGACCCTGTACCTGATCATCTTTCTTCCTAATCCTTATCTCACTTGTAAATTCCTTGCAAAAGCAACTGCCAATAAATCAGCCTCTTGTTGCTTTGCTCCTCTTCTTTTTTTTCTCTCTCTCTTTTTTTTTTTTTTTTTGTTTCTGCTGTCGGGGGCCATTTGACCCACAAGGACACTAATTGCAAGTGCATCATTAAAATTCTGTTAGCAGAGCTTGTCTGAGTCCCCCAAAATCACTAGGACGCTCATCAGGTCTCTGCCTGCATTCTTGCACTTTTAGTCCAGTTTACCAATTTACCCCTAGTTCTCCACATGCCCTAATGGCTTCTATTAAATTTCAGAGCCCTGTCTGACAAACGGCTCAGTCTCCTACCCTGTTATAGTCCCAGTTTCGATTTTTTTTTTTTTTTTTTTTTTCCCCTAGACTGTTGTGCTAGTTCTGCTCAGGGAAATTTAACATTCACCCTTCTCCTTTTCTTATAGGGACATCAGATCCCAGGAAGCAGCTGCAGCCTCTTCCAAGGAAGCTATCCTTGAGATTTTTTTTTTCTTTTTTGGAGGAAGCTCTCCCCTCCGGGATCCACCTGTGACTCCTCCCAGCAACTCCCAGAGTCTTTTGCTGTCTCTTTTAGGGACTTGAGATCCCGGGTAGCAGCCCCAGACTCATCCAAGGAAGCTATCCAAGGTGATTTTTCTCTTCTGCAGGAAGCTCTCTCCTCCAGGATCGATCCAGGACTCCTCCCCGGCATCTCCCAGAGTCTTTTGACATCTGCTTTACGTAACTATCTCACATATCAGACCCAGACTCCTCCAAGGAAGCTACCCTTGAGGTTTTTTCTTTTTCAGAGGAAGCTCTCCCCTCTGGGATCCACCTGTGACTCCTCCCAGCAACCACGAGAGGCTTTTAACCTCCCTTTTAGGCACCTGAGATCGTGGGTAGCAGCCCCAGACTTCTCCAAGGCACCTACCCAAGATGATTTTTCTCCTTTGGAGGAAGCTCTTTCCTCCAGGGTCCACCTGAGGCTCCCCCGAGGCATCTCCCAGAGTCTTTTGGCCTTTTCTTGTAGGGACCTCAGATCCCAGGTAGCAGCCCTGGATTCTCCAAGGCAGGTACCCAAGATGATTTTTCTCTTTTGCAGGAAACTGTCTCCTCCGGGATCAACCCAAGCCTCCTCCCAGTTATCTCTCAGAGTCTTCTGACCTCTGCTTTTGGTACCGGAGATCGCAGCTACCTGCCTCAGGCTCCTCCAAGTATGTTACTCGACATATTTTTTTCTCCTTTAGATAAATCTCTCAACTCTGCCAGCCACCTGAGACTCCTCCCAGGCATCTCCCAGTCTTTTGACCTCTGCTTTACATACCTAACATCTCAGGTGGCAGCACAGATTCCTCCAAGGAAGCTACCCAAGATGATTTTTCTCCTTTGTTGGAAGCTCTCCACTCCACGATACATCTGAGACTCCTCCCAGGCATCTCCCAAAGTCTTTTGACCTCTGCTTTCGGGACCAGAGATCCCAGGTAGCAGCCCCAGACTCCTCCAAGTAAGTTACTCCAGGTATTTTTTTCTCCTTTAGATACAGCTCAACTCCGGCAGCTGCCTGAGCCTCCTCCCAGTCATCTCCCAGAGGCTTTTGTCCTCTGCTTTACCTACCTAAGATCTCAGGTATCAGCCCCAGACTCCTCCAGGGAAGCTACCCTTGAGGTTTTTTTCTTTTTTGGAGGAAGCTCTCCCCTCCGGGATCCACCTGTGACTCCCAGGCATCTCCCAGAGCCCTCTGCTTTCAGTACCGGAGATCGCAGATCAGATTCGACAAGGGTATAAAGAGGGTCCCGCCGGAGGACATTTTGGAATCAGTCCTCCCGAGAGCAGCGGATCTGCAGTCAGGGACTCCCCCTTGGGTCGGGACGCCGCCCGAGGTAACTCCTCGAGGTAGAGAGCCCTCATCTTTTAGGTGAGTGATACGCGCATTTTGAGTCATCATTTTAAATCTTAAGAATTCTTAAGAAGTCGGCTGTGTAGTATTAA
>NW_026293230.1:0-132800 GCF_026419915.1 Harpia harpyja | reverse complement strand
GGCAGACGAGCCCTCGTCGAAGAAAAGGTCCTCGGCAGACGAGCCCCTCGTCGAGCATTTTTTCTTCGGCAGACGAGCCCTCGTCGAGCATTTTTTCTTCGGCAGACGAGCCCTCGTCGAGCATTTTTTCTTCGGCAGTCGCTAGCGCCTCGTCGAGAAAAGGTCCTCGCAGACGAGCCCTCGTCGAGCATTTTTTCTTTGGCAGACGAGCCCTCGTCGAAGAAAAGGTCCTCGGCAGACGAGCCTCGTCGAGCATTTTTTCTTCGGCAGACGAGCCCTCGTCGAAGAAAAGGTCCTCGGCAGACGAGCCTCGTCGAGCATTTTTTCTTCGGCAGACGAGCCCTCGTCGAAGAAAAGGTCCTCGGCAGACGAGCCCTCGTCGAGCATTTTTTCTTCGGCAGATGAGCCCTCGTCGAAGAAAAGGTCCTTGGCAGACGAGCCCTCGTCGAGCATTTTTTCTTCGGCAGACGAGCCCTCGTCGAAGAAAAGGTCCTCGGTAGACGAGCCCTCGTCGAGCATTTTTTCTTCGGCAGACGAGCCCTCGTCGAGCATTTTTTCTTCGGCAGACGAGCCCTCGTCGAGCATTTTTTCTTCGGCAGACGAGCCCTCGTCGAGCATTTTTTCTCCGCAGGACGAGCCCTCGTCGAGCATTTTTTCTTCGGCAGACGAGCCCTCGTCGAGCATTTTTTCTCCGCAGACGAGCCCTCGTCGAGCATTTTTTCTTCGGCAGACGAGCCCTCGTCGAGCATTTTTTCTTCGGCAGACGAGCCCTCTTCGAGCATTTTTTCTTCGGCAGACGAGCCCTCGTCGAGCATTTTTTCTTCGGCAGACGAGCCCTCGTCGAAGAAAAGGTCCTCGGCAGACGAGCCCTCGTCGAGCATTTTTTCTTCGGCAGACGAGCCCTCGTCGAAGAAAAGGTCCTCGGCAGACGAGCCCTCGTCGAAGAAAAGGTCCTCGGCAGACGAGCCCTCGTCGAAGAAAAGGTCCTCGGCAGACGAGCCCTCGTCGAGCATTTTTTCTTCGGCAGACGAGCCCTCGTCGAGCATTTTTTCTTCGGCAGACGAGCCCTCGTCGAGCATTTTTTCTTCGGCAGACGAGCCCTCGTCGAAGAAAAGGTCCTCGGCAGACGAGCCCTCGTCGAGCATTTTTTCTTCGGCAGACGAGCCCTCGTCGAAGAAAAGGTCCTCGGCAGACGAGCCCTCGTCGAGCATTTTTTCTTCGGCAGACGAGCCCTCGTCGAAGAAAAGGTCCTCGGCAGACGAGCCCTCGTCGAGCATTTTTTCTTCGGCAGACAAGCCCTCGTCGAAGAAAAGGTCCTCGGCAGACGAGCCCTCGTCGAGCATTTTTTCTTCGGCAGACGAGCCCTCGTCGAGCATTTTTTCTTCGGCAGACGAGCCCTCGTCGAAGAAAAGGTCCTCGGCAGACGAGCCCTCGTCGAGCATTTTTTCTTCGGCAGACGAGCCCTCGTCGAAGAAAAGGTCCTCGGCAGACGAGCCCTCATCGAGCATTTTTTCTTCGGCAGACGAGCCCTCGTCGAGCATTTTTTCTTCGGCAGACGAGCCCTCGTCGAGCATTTTTTCTTCGGCAGACGAGCCCTCGTCGAAGAAAAGGTCCTCGGCAGACGACCCCTCGTCGAGCATTTTTTCTTCGGCAGACGAGCCCTCGTCGAGCATTTTTTCTTCGGCAGACGAGCCCTCGTCGAGCATTTTTTCTTCGGCAGACGAGCCCTCGTCGAAGAAAAGGTCCTCGGCAGACGAGCCCTCGTCGAGCATTTTTTCTTTGGCAGACGAGCCCTCGTCGAAGAAAAGGTCCTCGGCAGACGAGCCCTCGTCGAGCATTTTTTCTTCGGCAGACGAGCCCTCGTCGAAGAAAAGGTCCTCGGCAGACGAGCCCTCGTCGAGCATTTTTTCTTCGGCAGACGAGCCCTCGTCGAAGAAAAGGTCCTCGGCAGACGAGCCCTCGTCGAGCATTTTTTCTTCGGCAGATGAGCCCTCGTCGAAGAAAAGGTCCTTGGCAGACGAGCCCTCGTCGAGCATTTTTTCTTCGGCAGACGAGCCCTCGTCGAAGAAAAGGTCCTCGGTAGACGAGCCCTCGTTCGAGCATTTTTTCTTCGGCAGACGAGCCCTCGTCGAGCATTTTTTCTTCGGCAGACGAGCCCTCGTCGAGCATTTTTTCTTCGGCAGACGAGCCCTCGTCGAGCATTTTTTCTCCGCAGACGAGCCCTCGTCGAGCATTTTTTCTTCGGCAGACGAGCCCTCGTCGAGCATTTTTTCTCCGCAGACGAGCCCTCGTCGAGCATTTTTTCTTCGGCAGACGAGCCCTCGTCGAGCATTTTTTCTTCGGCAGACGAGCCCTCTTCGAGCATTTTTTCTTCGGCAGACGAGCCCTCGTCGAGCATTTTTCTTCGGCAGACGAGCCCTCGTCGAAGAAAAGGTCCTCGGCAGACGAGCCCTCGTCGAGCATTTTTTCTTCGGCAGACGAGCCCTCGTCGAAGAAAAGGTCCTCGGCAGACGAGCCCTCGTCGAAGAAAAGGTCCTCGGCAGACGAGCCCTCGTCGAGCATTTTTTCTTCGGCAGACGAGCCCTCGTCGAAGAAAAGGTCCTCGGCAGACGAGCCCTCGTCGAGCATTTTTTCTTCGGCAGACGAGCCCTCGTTGAAGAAAAGGTCCTCGGCAGACGAGCCCTCGTCGAGCATTTTTTCTTCGGCAGACGAGCCCTCGTCGAAGAAAAGGTCCTCGGCAGACGAGCCCTCGTCGAGCATTTTTTCTTCGGCAGACGAGCCCTCGTCGAAGAAAAGGTCCTCGGCAGACGAGCCCTCGTCGAGCATTTTTTCTTCGGCAGACGAGCCCTCGTCGAAGAAAAGGTCCTCGGCAGACGAGCCCTCGTCGAGCATTTTTTCTTCGGCAGACGAGCCCTCGTCGAGCATTTTTTCTTCGGCAGACGAGCCCTCGTCGAAGAAAAGGTCCTCGGCAGACGAGCCCTCGTCGAGCATTTTTTCTTCGGCAGACGAGCCCTCGTCGAAGAAAAGTTCCTCGGCAGACGAGCCCTCGTCGAGCATTTTTTCTTCAGCAGACGAGCCCTCGTCGAGCATTTTTTCTTCGGCAGACGAGCCCTCGTCGAAGAAAAGGTCCTCGGCAGACGACCCCTCGTCGAGCATTTTTTCTTCGGCAGACGAGCCCTCGTCGAGCATTTTTTCTTCGGCAGACGAGCCCTCGTCGAGCATTTTTTCTTCGGCAGACGAGCCCTCGTCGAGCATTTTTTCTTCGGCAGACGAGCCCTCGTCGAGCATTTTTTCTTCGGCAGACGAGCCCTCGTCGAAGAAAAGGTCCTCGGCAGACGAGCCCTCGTCGAGCATTTTTTCTTTTGCAGACGAGCCCTCGTCGAAGAAAAGGTCCTCGGCAGACGAGCCCTCGTCGAGCATTTTTTCTTCGGCAGACGAGCCCTCGTCGAAGAAAAGGTCCTCGGCAGACGAGCCCTCGTCGAGCATTTTTTCTTCGGCAGACGAGCCCTCGTCGAAGAAAAGGTCCTCGGCAGACGAGCCCTCGTCGAGCATTTTTTCTTCGGCAGATGAGCCCTCGTCGAAGAAAGGTCCTTGGCAGACGAGCCCTCGTCGAGCATTTTTTCTTCGGCAGACGAGCCCTCGTCGAAGAAAAGGTCCTCGGTAGACGAGCCCTCGTCGAGCATTTTTTCTTCGGCAGACGAGCCCTCGTCGAGCATTTTTTCTTCGGCAGACGAGCCCTCGTCGAGCATTTTTTCTTCGGCAGACGAGCCCTCGTCGAGCATTTTTTCTCCGCAGACGAGCCCTCGTCGAGCATTTTTCTTCGGCAGACGAGCCCTCGTCGAGCATTTTTTCTCCGCAGACGAGCCCTCGTCGAGCATTTTTTCTTCGGCAGACGAGCCCTCGTCGAGCATTTTTTCTTCGGCAGACGAGCCCTCTTCGAGCATTTTTTCTTCGGCAGACGAGCCCTCGTCGAGCATTTTTTCTTCGGCAGACGAGCCCTCGTCGAAAAAAAGGTCCTCGGCAGACGAGCCCTCGTCGAGCATTTTTCTTCGGCAGACGAGCCCTCGTCGAAGAAAAGGTCCTCGGCAGACGAGCCCTCGTCGAAGAAAAGGTCCTCGGCAGACGAGCCCTCGTCGAGCATTTTTTCTTCGGCAGACGAGCCCTCGTCGAAGAAAAGGTCCTCGGCAGACGAGCCCTCGTCGAGCATTTTTTCTTCGGCAGACGAGCCCTCGTTGAAGAAAAGGTCCTCGGCAGACGAGCCCTCGTCGAGCATTTTTTCTTCGGCAGACGAGCCCTCGTCGAAGAAAAGGTCCTCGGCAGACGAGCCCTCGTCGAGCATTTTTTCTTCGGCAGACGAGCCCTCGTCGAAGAAAAGGTCCTCGGCAGACGAGCCCTCGTCGAGCATTTTTCTTCGGCAGACGAGCCCTCGTCGAAGAAAAGGTCCTCGGCAGACGAGCCTCGTCGAGCATTTTTTTCTTCGGCAGACGAGCCCTCGTCGAGCATTTTTTCTTCGGCAGACGAGCCCTCGTCGAAGAAAAGGTCCTCGGCAGACGAGCCCTCGTCGAGCATTTTTTCTTCGGCAGACGAGCCCTCGTCGAAGAAAAGTTCCTCGGCAGACGAGCCCTCGTCGAGCATTTTTTCTTCGGCAGACGAGCCCTCGTCGAGCATTTTTTCTTCGGCAGACGAGCCCTCGTCGAAGAAAAGGTCCCTCGGCAGACGAGCCCTCGTCGAGCATTTTTTCTTCGGCAGACGAGCCCTCGTCGAGCATTTTTTCTTCGGCAGACGAGCCCTCGTCGAGCATTTTTTCTCCGCAGACGAGCCCTCGTCGAGCATTTTTTCTTCGGCAGACGAGCCCTCGTCGAGCATTTTTCTCCGCAGACGAGCCCTCGTCGAGCATTTTTTCTTCGGCAGACGAGCCCTCGTCGAGCATTTTTTCTTCGGCAGACGAGCCCTCGTCGAGCATTTTTTCTTCGGCAGACGAGCCCTCGTCGAAGAAAAGGTCCTCGGCAGACGAGCCCTCGTCGAGCATTTTTTATTCGGCAGACGAGCCCTCGTCGAAGAAAAGGTCCTCGGCAGACGAGCCCTCGTCGAAGAAAAGGTCCTCGGCAGACGAGCCCTCGTCGAGCATTTTTTCTTCGGCAGACGAGCCCTCGTCGAAGAAAAGGTCCTCGGCAGACGAGCCCTCGTCGAGCATTTTTTCTTCGGCAGACGAGCCCTCGTTGAAGAAAAGGTCCTCGGCAGACGAGCCCTCGTCGAGCATTTTTTCTTCGGCAGACGAGCCCTCGTTGAAGAAAAGGTCCTCGGCAGACGAGCCCTCGTCGAGCATTTTTTCTTCGGCAGACGAGCCCTCGTCGAAGAAAAGGTCCTCGGCAGACGAGCCCTCGTCGAGCATTTTTTCTTCGGCAGACGAGCCCTCGTTGAAGAAAAGGTCCTCGGCAGACGAGCCCTCGTCGAGCATTTTTTCTTCGGCAGACGAGCCCTCGTCGAAGAAAAGGTCCTCGGCAGACGAGCCCTCGTCGAGCATTTTTTCTTCGGCAGACGAGCCCTCGTCGAAGAAAAGGTCCTCCGCAGACGAGCCCTCGTCGAGCATTTTTTCTTCGGCAGACGAGCCCTCGTCGAGCATTTTTTCTTCGGCAGACGAGCCCTCGTCGAAGACAAGGTCCTCGGCAGACGAGCCCTCGTCGAGCATTTTTTCTTCGGCAGACGAGCCCTCGTCGAAGAAAAGGTCCTCGGCAGACGAGCCCTCGTCGAGCATTTTTTCTTCAGCAGACGAGCCCTCGTCGAGCATTTTTTCTTCGGCAGACGAGCACTCGTCGAAGAAAAGGTCCTCGGCAGACGAGCCCTCGTCGAGCATTTTTTCTTCGGCAGACGAGCCCTCGTCGAGCATTTTTTCTTCGGCAGACGAGCCCTCGTCGAAGAAAAGGTCCTCGGCAGACGAGCCCTCGTCGAGCATTTTTTCTTCGGCAGACGAGCCCTCGTCGAGCATTTTTTCTTCGGCAGACGAGCCCTCGTCGAAGAAAAGGTCCTCGGCAGACGAGCCCTCGTCGAAGAAAAGGTCCTCGGCAGACGAGCACTCGTCGAAGAAAAGGTCCTCGGCAGACGAGCCCTCGTCGAGCATTTTTTCTTCGGCAGACGAGCCCTCGTCGAGCATTTTTTCTTCGGCAGACGAGCCCTCGTCGAGCATTTTTTCTTCGGCAGACGAGCCCTCGTCGAAGAAAAGGTCCTCGGCAGACGAGCCCTCGTCGAGCATTTTTTCTTCGGCAGACGAGCCCTCGTCGAAGAAAAGGTCCTCGGCAGACGAGCCCTCGTCGAGCATTTTTTCTTCGGCAGACGAGCCCTCGTCGAAGAAAAGGTCCTCGGCAGACGAGCCCTCGTCGAGCATTTTTTCTTCGGCAGACGAGCCCTCGTCGAAGAAAAGGTCCTCGGCAGACGAGCCCTCGTCGAGCATTTTTTCTTCGGCAGACGAGCCCTCATCGAGCATTTTTTCTTCGGCAGACGAGCCCTCGTCGAAGAAAAGGTCCTCGGCAGACGAGCCCTCGTCGAGCATTTTTTCTTCGGCAGACGAGCCCTCGTCGAAGAAAAGGTCCTCGGCAGACGAGCCCTCATCGAGCATTTTTTCTTCGGCAGACGAGCCCTCGTCGAGCATTTTTTCTTCGGCAGACGAGCCCTCGTCGAGCATTTTTTCTTCGGCAGACGAGCCCTCGTCGAAGAAAAGGTCCTCGGCAGACGACCCCTCGTCGAGCATTTTTTCTTCGGCAGACGAGCCCTCGTCGAGCATTTTTTCTTCGGCAGACGAGCCCTCGTCGAGCATTTTTTCTTCGGCAGACGAGCCCTCGTCGAGCATTTTTTCTTCGGCAGACGAGCCCTCGTCGAGCATTTTTTCTCCGCAGACGAGCCCTCGTCGAGTATTTTTTCTTCGGCAGACGAGCCCTCGTCGAGCATTTTTTCTTCGGCAGACGAGCCCTCGTCGAAGAAAAGGTCCTCGGCAGACGAGCCCTCGTCGAGCATTTTTTCTTCGGCAGACGAGCCCTCGTCGAAGAAAAGGTCCTCGGCAGACGAGCCCTCGTCGAGCATTTTTTCTTCGGCAGACGAGCCCTCGTCGAAGAAAAGGTCCTCGGCAGACGAGCCCTCGTCGAGCATTTTTTCTTCGGCAGACGAGCCCTCGTCGAGCATTTTTTCTTCGGCAGACGAGCCCTCGTCGAAGAAAAGGTCCTCGGCAGACGAGCCCTCGTCGAGCATTTTTTCTTCGGCAGACGAGCCCTCGTCGAAGAAAAGTTCCTCGGCAGACGAGCCCTCGTCGAGCATTTTTTCTTCGGCAGACGAGCCCTCGTCGAGCATTTTTTCTTCGGCAGACGAGCCCTCGTCGAAGAAAAGGTCCTCGGCAGACGAGCCCTCGTCGAGCATTTTTTCTTCGGCAGACGAGCCCTCGTCGAGCATTTTTTCTTCGGCAGACGAGCCCTCGTCGAGCATTTTTTCTCCGCAGACGAGCCCTCGTCGAGCATTTTTTCTTCGGCAGACGAGCCCTCGTCGAGCATTTTTTCTCCGCAGACGAGCCCTCGTCGAGCATTTTTTCTTCGGCAGACGAGCCCTCGTCGAGCATTTTTTCTTCGGCAGACGAGCCCTCGTCGAGCATTTTTTCTTCGGCAGACGAGCCCTCGTCGAAGAAAAGGTCCTCGGCAGACGAGCCCTCGTCGAGCATTTTTTATTCGGCAGACGAGCCCTCGTCGAAGAAAAGGTCCTCGGCAGACGAGCCCTCGTCGAAGAAAAGGTCCTCGGCAGACGAGCCCTCGTCGAGCATTTTTTCTTCGGCAGACGAGCCCTCGTCGAAGAAAAGGTCCTCGGCAGACGAGCCCTCGTCGAGCATTTTTTCTTCGGCAGACGAGCCCTCGTTGAAGAAAAGGTCCTCGGCAGACGAGCCCTCGTCGAGCATTTTTTCTTCGGCAGACGAGCCCTCGTTGAAGAAAAGGTCCTCGGCAGACGAGCCCTCGTCGAGCATTTTTTCTTCGGCAGACGAGCCCTCGTCGAAGAAAAGGTCCTCGGCAGACGAGCCCTCGTCGAGCATTTTTTCTTCGGCAGACGAGCCCTCGTTGAAGAAAAGGTCCTCGGCAGACGAGCCCTCGTCGAGCATTTTTTCTTCGGCAGACGAGCCCTCGTCGAAGAAAAGGTCCTCGGCAGACGAGCCCTCGTCGAGCATTTTTTCTTCGGCAGACGAGCCCTCGTCGAAGAAAAGGTCCTCGGCAGACGAGCCCTCGTCGAGCATTTTTTCTTCGGCAGACGAGCCCTCGTCGAGCATTTTTTCTTCGGCAGACGAGCCCTCGTCGAAGACAAGGTCCTCGGCAGACGAGCCCTCGTCGAGCATTTTTTCTTCGGCAGACGAGCCCTCGTCGAAGAAAAGGTCCTCGGCAGACGAGCCCTCGTCGAGCATTTTTTCTTCAGCAGACGAGCCCTCGTCGAGCATTTTTTCTTCGGCAGACGAGCACTCGTCGAAGAAAAGGTCCTCGGCAGACGAGCCCTCGTCGAGCATTTTTTCTTCGGCAGACGAGCCCTCGTCGAGCATTTTTTCTTCGGCAGACGAGCCCTCGTCGAAGAAAAGGTCCTCGGCAGACGAGCCCTCGTCGAGCATTTTTTCTTCGGCAGACGAGCCCTCGTCGAGCATTTTTTCTTCGGCAGACGAGCCCTCGTCGAAGAAAAGGTCCTCGGCAGACGAGCCCTCGTCGAAGAAAAGGTCCTCGGCAGACGAGCCCTCGTCGAAGAAAAGGTCCTCGGCAGACGAGCCCTCGTCGAGCATTTTTTCTTCGGCAGACGAGCCCTCGTCGAGCATTTTTTCTTCGGCAGACGAGCCCTCGTCGAGCATTTTTTCTTCGGCAGACGAGCCCTCGTCGAAGAAAAGGTCCTCGGCAGACGAGCCCTCGTCGAGCATTTTTTCTTCGGCAGACGAGCCCTCGTCGAAGAAAAGGTCCTCGGCAGACGAGCCCTCGTCGAGCATTTTTTCTTCGGCAGACGAGCCCTCGTCGAAGAAAAGGTCCTCGGCAGACGAGCCCTCGTCGAGCATTTTTTCTTCGGCAGACGAGCCCTCGTCGAAGAAAAGGTCCTCGGCAGACGAGCCCTCGTCGAGCATTTTTTCTTCGGCAGACGAGCCCTCATCGAGCATTTTTTCTTCGGCAGACGAGCCCTCGTCGAAGAAAAGGTCCTCGGCAGACGAGCCCTCGTCGAGCATTTTTTCTTCGGCAGACGAGCCCTCGTCGAAGAAAAGGTCCTCGGCAGACGAGCCCTCATCGAGCATTTTTTCTTCGGCAGACGAGCCCTCGTCGAGCATTTTTTCTTCGGCAGACGAGCCCTCGTCGAGCATTTTTTCTTCGGCAGACGAGCCCTCGTCGAAGAAAAGGTCCTCGGCAGACGACCCCTCGTCGAGCATTTTTTCTTCGGCAGACGAGCCCTCGTCGAGCATTTTTTCTTCGGCAGACGAGCCCTCGTCGAGCATTTTTTCTTCGGCAGACGAGCCCTCGTCGAGCATTTTTTCTTCGGCAGACGAGCCCTCGTCGAGCATTTTTTCTCCGCAGACGAGCCCTCGTCGAGTATTTTTTCTTCGGCAGACGAGCCCTCGTCGAGCATTTTTTCTTCGGCAGACGAGCCCTCGTCGAGCATTTTTTCTTCGGCAGACGAGCCCTCGTCGAGCATTTTTTCTACGCAGACGAGCCCTCGTCGAGCATTTTTTCTTCGGCAGACGAGCCCTCGTCGAGCATTTTTTCTTCGGCAGACGAGCCCTCGTCGAGCATTTTTTCTTCGGCAGACGAGCCCTCGTCGAAGAAAAGGTCCTCGGCAGACGAGCCCTCGTCGAGCATTTTTTCTTTGGCAGACGAGCCCTCGTCGAAGAAAAGGTCCTCGGCAGACGAGCCCTCGTCGAGCATTTTTTCTTCGGCAGACGAGCCCTCGTCGAAGAAAAGGTCCTCGGCAGACGAGCCCTCGTCGAGCATTTTTTCTTCGGCAGACGAGCCCTCGTCGAAGAAAAGGTCCTCGGCAGACGAGCCCTCGTCGAAGAAAAGGTCCTCGGCAGACGAGCCCTCGTCGAGCATTTTTTCTTCGGCAGACGAGCCCTCGTCGAAGAAAAGGTCCTCGGCAGACGAGCCCTCGTCGAGCATTTTTTCTTCGGCAGACGAGCCCTCGTTGAAGAAAAGGTCCTCGGCAGACGAGCCCTCGTCGAGCATTTTTTCTTCGGCAGACGAGCCCTCATCGAAGAAAAGGTCCTCGGCAGACGAGCCCTCGTCGAGCATTTTTTCTTCGGCAGACGAGCCCTCGTCGAAGAAAAGGTCCTCGGCAGACGAGCCCTCGTCGAGCATTTTTTCTTCGGCAGACGAGCCCTCGTCGAAGAAAAGGTCCTCGGCAGACGAGCCCTCGTCGAGCATTTTTTCTTCGGCAGACGAGCCCTCGTCGAAGAAAAGGTCCTCGGCAGACGAGCCCTCGTCGAGCATTTTTTCTTCGGCAGACGAGCCCTCGTCGAGCATTTTTTCTTCGGCAGACGAGCCCTCGTCGAAGACAAGGTCCTCGGCAGACGAGCCCTCGTCGAGCATTTTTTCTTCGGCAGACGAGCCCTCGTCGAAGAAAAGGTCCTCGGCAGACGAGCCCTCGTCGAGCATTTTTTCTTCAGCAGACGAGCCCTCGTCGAGCATTTTTTCTTCGGCAGACGAGCACTCGTCGAAGAAAAGGTCCTCGGCAGACGAGCCCTCGTCGAGCATTTTTTCTTCGGCAGACGAGCCCTCATCGAGCATTTTTTCTTCGGCAGACGAGCCCTCGTCGAAGAAAAGGTCCTCGGCAGACGAGCCCTCGTCGAGCATTTTTTCTTCGGCAGACGAGCCAACGTCGAGCATTTTTTCTTCGGCAGACGAGCCCTCGTCGAGCATTTTTTCTTCGGCAGACGAGCCCTCGTCGAAGAAAAGGTCCTCGGCAGACGAGCCCTCGTCGAAGAAAAGGTCCTCGGCAGACGAGCCCTCGTCGAAGAAAAGGTCCTCGGCAGACGAGCCCTCGTCGAGCATTTTTTCTTCGGCAGACGAGCCCTCGTCGAGCATTTTTTCTTCGGCAGACGAGCCCTCGTCGAGCATTTTTTCTTCGGCAGACGAGCCCTCGTCGAAGAAAAGGTCCTCGGCAGACGAGCCCTCGTCGAGCATTTTTTCTTCGGCAGACGAGCCCTCGTCGAAGAAAAGGTCCTCGGCAGACGAGCCCTCGTCGAGCATTTTTTCTTCGGCAGACGAGCCCTCGTCGAAGAAAAGGTCCTCGGCAGACGAGCCCTCGTCGAGCATTTTTTCTTCGGCAGACGAGCCCTTGTCGAAGAAAAGGTCCTCGGCAGACGAGCCCTCGTCGAGCATTTTTTCTTCGGCAGACGAGCCCTCGTCGAGCATTTTTTCTTCGGCAGACGAGCCCTCGTCGAAGAAAAGGTCCTCGGCAGACGAGCCCTCGTCGAGCATTTTTTCTTCGGCAGACGAGCCCTCGTCGAAGAAAAGGTCCTCGGCAGACGAGCCCTCATCGAGCATTTTTTCTTCGGCAGACGAGCCCTCGTCGAGCATTTTTTCTTCGGCAGACGAGCCCTCGTCGAAGAAAAGGTCCTCGGCAGACGAGCCCTCGTCGAGCATTTTTTCTTCGGCAGACGAGCCCTCGTCGAGCATTTTTTCTTCGGCAGACGAGCCCTCGTCGAGCATTTTTTCTTCGGCAGACGAGCCCTCGTCGAGCATTTTTTCTCCGCAGACGAGCCCTCGTCGAGTATTTTTTCTTCGGCAGACGAGCCCTCGTCGAGCATTTTTTCTTCGGCAGACGAGCCCTCGTCGAGCATTTTTTCTTCGGCAGACAAGCCCTCGTCGAGCATTTTTTCTACGCAGACGAGCCCTCGTCGAGCATTTTTTCTTCGGCAGACGAGCCCTCGTCGAGCATTTTTTCTTCGGCAGACGAGCCCTCGTCGAGCATTTTTTCTTCGGCAGACGAGCCCTCGTCGAAGAAAAGGTCCTCGGCAGACGAGCCCTCGTCGAAGAAAAGGTCCTCGGCAGACGAGCCCTCGTCGAGCATTTTTTCTTCGGCAGACGAGCCCTCGTCGAGCATTTTTTCTTCGGCAGACGAGCCCTCGTCGAGCATTTTTTCTTCGGCAGACGAGCCCTCGTCGAGCATTTTTTCTTCGGCAGACGAGCCCTCGTCGAGCATTTTTTCTTCGGCAGACGAGCCCTCATCGAAGAAAAGGTCCTCGGCAGACGAGCCCTCGTCGAAGAAAAGGTCCTCGGCAGACGAGCCCTCGTCGAGCATTTTTTCTTCGGCAGACGAGCCCTCGTCGAAGAAAAGGTCCTCGGCAGACGAGCCCTCGTCGAGCATTTTTTCTTCGGCAGACGAGCCCTCGTCGAAGAAAAGGTCCTCGGCAGACGAGCCCTCGTCGAGCATTTTTTCTTTGGCAGACGAGCCCTCGTCGAAGAAAAGGTCCTCGGCAGACGAGCCCTCGTCGAGCATTTTTTCTTCGGCAGACGAGCCCTCGTCGAGCATTTTTTCTTCGGCAGACGAGCCCTCGTCGAGCATTTTTTCTTCGGCAGACGAGCCCTCGTCGAGCATTTTTTCTTCGGCAGACGAGCCCTCGTCGAGCATTTTTTCTCCGCAGACGAGCCCTCGTCGAGCATTTTTTCTTCGGCAGACGAGCCCTCGTCGAGCATTTTTTCTCCGCAGACGAGCCCTCGTCGAGCATTTTTTCTTCGGCAGACGAGCCCTCGTCGAGCATTTTTTCTCCGCAGACGAGCCCTCGTCGAGCATTTTTTCTTCGGCAGACGAGCCCTCGTCGAGCATTTTTTCTTCGGCAGACGAGCCCTCGTCGAAGAAAAGGTCCTCGGCAGACGAGCCCTCGTCGAAGAAAAGGTCCTCGGCAGACGAGCCCTCGTCGAAGAAAAGGTCCTCGGCAGACGAGCCCTCGTCGAGCATTTTTTCTTCGGCAGACGAGCCCTCGTCGAGCATTTTTTCTTCGGCAGACGAGCCCTCGTCGAGCATTTTTTCTTCGGCAGACGAGCCCTCGTCGAAGAAAAGGTCCTCGGCAGACGAGCCCTCGTCGAGCATTTTTTCTTCGGCAGACGAGCCCTCGTCGAAGAAAAGGTCCTCGGCAGACGAGCCCTCGTCGAGCATTTTTTCTTCGGCAGACGAGCCCTCGTCGAAGAAAAGGTCCTCGGCAGACGAGCCCTCGTCGAGCATTTTTTCTTCGGCAGACGAGCCCTCGTCGAAGAAAAGGTCCTCGGCAGACGAGCCCTCGTCGAGCATTTTTTCTTCGGCAGACGAGCCCTCGTCGAAGAAAAGGTCCTCGGCAGACGAGCCCTCGTCGAGCATTTTTTCTTCGGCAGACGAGCCCTCGTCGAAGAAAAGGTCCTCGGCAGACGAGCCCTCGTCGAGCATTTTTTCTTCGGCAGACGAGCCCTCGTCGAAGAAAAGGTCCTCGGCAGATGAACCCTCGTCGAGCATTTTTTCTTCGGCAGACGAGCCCTCGTCGAGCATTTTTTCTTCGGCAGACGAGCCCTCGTCGAAGAAAAGGTCCTCGGCAGACGAGCCCTCGTCGAGCATTTTTTCTTCGGCAGACGAGCCCTCGTCGAAGAAAAGGTCCTCGGCAGACGAGCCCTCGTCGAAGAAAAGGTCCTCGGCAGACGAGCCCTCGTCGAAGAAAAGGTCCTCGGCAGACGAGCCCTCGTCGAGCATTTTTTCTTCGGCAGACGAGCCCTCGTCGAGCATTTTTTCTTCGGCAGACGAGCCCTCGTCGAAGAAAAGGTCCTCGGCAGACGAGCCCTCGTCAAGCATTTTTTCTTCGGCAGACGAGCCCTCGTCGAAGAAAAGGTCCTCGGCAGACGAGCCCTCGTCGAGCATTTTTTCTTCGGCAGACGAGCCCTCGTCGAAGAAAAGGTCCTCGGCAGACGAGCCCTCGTCGAGCATTTTTTCTTCGGCAGACGAGCCCTCGTCGAAGAAAAGGTCCTCGGCAGACGAGCCCTCGTCGAGCATTTTTTCTTCGGCAGACGAGCCCTCGTCGAAGAAAAGGTCCTCGGCAGATGAGTCCTCGTCGAGCATTTTTTCTTCGGCAGACGAGCCCTCGTCGAGCATTTTTTCTTCGGCAGACGAGCCCTCGTCGAAGAAAAGGTCCTCGGCAGACGAGCCCTCGTCGAGCATTTTTTCTTCGGCAGACGAGCCCTCGTCGAGCATTTTTTCTTCGGCAGACGAGCCCTCGTCGAAGAAAAGGTCCTCGGCAGACGAGCCCTCGTCGAAGAAAAGGTCCTCGGCAGACGAGCCCTCGTCGAAGAAAAGGTCCTCGGCAGACGAGCCCTCGTCGAGCATTTTTTCTTCGGCAGACGAGCCCTCGTCGAGCATTTTTTCTTCGGCAGACGAGCCCTCGTCGAAGAAAAGGTCCTCGGCAGACGAGCCCTCGTCGAGCATTTTTTCTTCGGCAGACGAGCCCTCGTCGAAGAAAAGGTCCTCGGCAGACGAGCCCTCGTCGAGCATTTTTTCTTCGGCAGACGAGCCCTCGTCGAAGAAAAGGTCCTCGGCAGACGAGCCCTCGTCGAGCATTTTTTCTTCGGCAGACGAGCCCTCGTCGAAGAAAAGGTCCTCGGCAGACGAGCCCTCGTCGAGCATTTTTTCTTCGGCAGACGAGCCCTCGTCGAAGAAAAGGTCCTCGGCAGACGAGCCCTTGTCGAGCATTTTTTCTTCGGCAGACGAGCCCTCGTCGAGCATTTTTTCTTCGGCAGACGAGCCCTCGTCGAAGAAAAGGTCCTCGGCAGACGACCCCTCGTCGAGCATTTTTTCTTCGGCAGACGAGCCCTCGTCGAGCATTTTTTCTTCGGCAGACGAGCCCTCGTCGAGCATTTTTTCTTCGGCAGACGAGCCCTCGTCGAGCATTTTTTCTTCGGCAGACGAGCCCTCGTCGAGCATTTTTTCTCCGCAGACGAGCCCTCGTCGAGTATTTTTTCTTCGGCAGACGAGCCCTCGTCGAGCATTTTTTCTTCGGCAGACGAGCCCTCGTCGAGCATTTTTTCTTCGGCAGACGAGCCCTCGTCGAGGATTTTTTCTACGCAGACGAGCCCTCGTCGAGCATTTTTTCTTCGGCAGACGAGCCCTCGTCGAGCATTTTTTCTTCGGCAGACGAGCCCTCGTCGAAGAAAAGGTCCTCGGCAGACGAGCCCTCGTCGAAGAAAAGGTCCTCGGCAGACGAGCCCTCGTCGAGCATTTTTTCTTCGGCAGACGAGCCCTCGTCGAGCATTTTTTCTTCGGCAGACGAGCCCTCGTCGAGCATTTTTTCTTCGGCAGACGAGCCCTCGTCGAGCATTTTTTCTTCGGCAGACGAGCCCTCGTCGAGCATTTTTTCTTCGGCAGACGAGCCCTCATCGAAGAAAAGGTCCTCGGCAGACGACCCCTCGTCGAAGAAAAGGTCCTCGGCAGACGAGCCCTCGTCGAGCATTTTTTCTTCGGCAGACGAGCCCTCGTCGAAGAAAAGGTCCTCGGCAGACGAGCCCTCGTCGAGCATTTTTTCTTCGGCAGACGAGCCCTCGTCGAAGAAAAGGTCCTCGGCAGACGAGCCCTCGTCGAGCATTTTTTCTTTGGCAGACGAGCCCTCGTCGAAGAAAAGGTCCTCGGCAGACGAGCCCTCGTCGAGCATTTTTTCTTCGGCAGACGAGCCCTCGTCGAGCATTTTTTCTTCGGCAGACGAGCCCTCGTCGAGCATTTTTTCTTCGGCAGACGAGCCCTCGTCGAGCATTTTTTCTCCGCAGACGAGCCCTCGTCGAGCATTTTTTCTTCGGCAGACGAGCCCTCGTCGAGCATTTTTTCTCCGCAGACGAGCCCTCGTCGAGCATTTTTTCTTCGGCAGACGAGCCCTCGTCGAGCATTTTTTCTCCGCAGACGAGCCCTCGTCGAGCATTTTTTCTTCGGCAGACGAGCCCTCGTCGAGCATTTTTTCTTCGGCAGACGAGCCCTCGTCGAGCATTTTTTCTTCGGCAGACGAGCCCTCGTCGAGCATTTTTTCTTCGGCAGACGAGCCCTCGTCGAGCATTTTTTCTCCGCAGACGAGCCCTCGTCGAGCATTTTTTCTTCGGCAGACGAGCCCTCGTCGAGCATTTTTTCTCCGCAGACGAGCCCTCGTCGAGCATTTTTTCTTCGGCAGACGAGCCCTCGTCGAGCATTTTTTCTCCGCAGACGAGCCCTCGTCGAGCATTTTTTCTTCGGCAGACGAGCCCTCGTCGAGCATTTTTTCTTCGGCAGACGAGCCCTCGTCGAGCATTTTTTCTTCGGCAGACGAGCCCTCGTCGAAGAAAAGGTCCTCGGCAGACGAGCCCTCGTCGAAGAAAAGGTCCTCGGCAGACGAGCCCTCGTCGAAGAAAAGGTCCTCGGCAGACGAGCCCTCGTCGAGCATTTTTTCTTCGGTAGACGAGCCCTCGTCGAGCATTTTTTCTTCGGCAGACGAGCCCTCGTCGAGCATTTTTTCTTCGGCAGACGAGCCCTCGTCGAAGAAAAGGTCCTCGGCAGACGAGCCCTCGTCGAGCATTTTTTCTTCGGCAGACGAGCCCTCGTCGAAGAAAAGGTCCTCGGCAGACGAGCCCTCGTCGAGCATTTTTTCTTCGGCAGACGAGCCCTCGTCGAAGAAAAGGTCCTCGGCAGACGAGCCCTCGTCGAGCATTTTTTCTTCGGCAGACGAGCCCTCGTCGAAGAAAAGGTCCTCGGCAGACGAGCCCTCGTCGAGCATTTTTTCTTCGGCAGACGAGCCCTCGTCGAAGAAAAGGTCCTCGGCAGACGAGCCCTCGTCGAGCATTTTTTCTTCGGCAGACGAGCCCTCGTCGAAGAAAAGGTCCTCGGCAGATGAGCCCTCGTCGAGCATTTTTTCTTCGGCAGACGAGCCCTCGTCGAGCATTTTTTCTTCGGCAGACGAGCCCTCGTCGAAGAAAAGGTCCTCGGCAGACGAGCCCTCGTCGAGCATTTTTTCTTCGGCAGACGAGCCCTCGTCGAGCATTTTTTCTTCGGCAGACGAGCCCTCGTCGAAGAAAAGGTCCTCGGCAGACGAGCCCTCGTCGAGCATTTTTTCTTCGGCAGACGAGCCCTCGTCGAAGAAAAGGTCCTCGGCAGACGAGCCCTCGTCGAGCATTTTTTCTTCGGCAGACGAGCCCTCGTCGAAGAAAAGGTCCTCGGCAGACGAGCCCTCGTCGAGCATTTTTTCTTCGGCAGACGAGCCCTCGTCGAAGAAAAGGTCCTCGGCAGACGAGCCCTCGTCGAGCATTTTTTCTTCGGCAGACGAGCCCTCGTCGAAGAAAAGGTCCTCGGCAGACGAGCCCTCGTCGAGCATTTTTTCTTCGGCAGACGAGCCCTCGTCGAAGAAAAGGTCCTCGGCAGACGAGCCCTCGTCGAGCATTTTTTCTTCGGCAGACGAGCCCTCGTCGAAGAAAAGGTCCTCGGCAGACGAGCCCTTGTCGAGCATTTTTTCTTCGGCAGACGAGCCCTCGTCGAGCATTTTTTCTTCGGCAGACGAGCCCTCGTCGAAGAAAAGGTCCTCGGCAGACGACCCCTCGTCGAGCATTTTTTCTTCGGCAGACGAGCCCTCGTCGAGCATTTTTTCTTCGGCAGACGAGCCCTCGTCGAGCATTTTTTCTTCGGCAGACGAGCCCTCGTCGAGCATTTTTTCTCCGCAGACGAGCCCTCGTCGAGTATTTTTTCTTCGGCAGACGAGCCCTCGTCGAGCATTTTTTCTTCGGCAGACGAGCCCTCGTCGAGCATTTTTTCTTCGGCAGACGAGCCCTCGTCGAGGATTTTTTCTACGCAGACGAGCCCTCGTCGAGCATTTTTTCTTCGGCAGACGAGCCCTCGTCGAGCATTTTTTCTTCGGCAGACGAGCCCTCGTCGAGCATTTTTTCTTCGGCAGACGAGCCCTCGTCGAAGAAAAGGTCCTCGGCAGACGAGCCCTCGTCGAAGAAAAGGTCCTCGGCAGACGAGCCCTCGTCGAGCATTTTTTCTTCGGCAGACGAGCCCTCGTCGAGCATTTTTTCTTCGGCAGACGAGCCCTCGTCGAGCATTTTTTCTTCGGCAGACGAGCCCTCGTCGAGCATTTTTTCTTCGGCAGACGAGCCCTCGTCGAGCATTTTTTCTTCGGCAGACAAGCCCTCGTCGAGCATTTTTTCTTCGGCAGACGAGCCCTCATCGAAGAAAAGGTCCTCGGCAGACGACCCCTCGTCGAAGAAAAGGTCCTCGGCAGACGAGCCCTCGTCGAGCATTTTTTCTTCGGCAGACGAGCCCTCGTCGAAGAAAAGGTCCTCGGCAGACGAGCCCTCGTCGAGCATTTTTTCTTCGGCAGACGAGCCCTCGTCGAAGAAAAGGTCCTCGGCAGACGAGCCCTCGTCGAGCATTTTTTCTTTGGCAGACGAGCCCTCGTCGAAGAAAAGGTCCTCGGCAGACGAGCCCTCGTCGAGCATTTTTTCTTCGGCAGACGAGCCCTCGTCGAGCATTTTTTCTTCGGCAGACGAGCCCTCGTCGAGCATTTTTTCTTCGGCAGACGAGCCCTCGTCGAGCATTTTTTCTTCGGCAGACGAGCCCTCGTCGAGCATTTTTTCTTCGGCAGACGAGCCCTCGTCGAGCATTTTTTCTCCGCAGACGAGCCCTCGTCGAGCATTTTTTCTTCGGCAGACGAGCCCTCGTCGAGCATTTTTTCTCCGCAGACGAGCCCTCGTCGAGCATTTTTTCTTCGGCAGACGAGCCCTCGTCGAGCATTTTTTCTCCGCAGACGAGCCCTCGTCGAGCATTTTTTCTTCGGCAGACGAGCCCTCGTCGAGCATTTTTTCTTCGGCAGACGAGCCCTCGTCGAGCATTTTTTCTTCGGCAGACGAGCCCTCGTCGAGCATTTTTTCTTCGGCAGACGAGCCCTCGTCGAGCATTTTTTCTCCGCAGACGAGCCCTCGTCGAGCATTTTTTCTTCGGCAGACGAGCCCTCGTCGAGCATTTTTTCTCCGCAGACGAGCCCTCGTCGAGCATTTTTTCTTCGGCAGACGAGCCCTCGTCGAGCATTTTTTCTCCGCAGACGAGCCCTCGTCGAGCATTTTTTCTTCGGCAGACGAGCCCTCGTCGAGCATTTTTTCTTCGGCAGACGAGCCCTCGTCGAGCATTTTTTCTTCGGCAGACGAGCCCTCGTCGAAGAAAAGGTCCTCGGCAGACGAGCCCTCGTCGAAGAAAAGGTCCTCGGCAGACGAGCCCTCGTCGAGCATTTTTTCTTCGGTAGACGAGCCCTCGTCGAGCATTTTTTCTTCGGCAGACGAGCCCTCGTCGAGCATTTTTTCTTCGGCAGACGAGCCCTCGTCGAAGAAAAGGTCCTCGGCAGACGAGCCCTCGTCGAGCATTTTTTCTTCGGCAGACGAGCCCTCGTCGAAGAAAAGGTCCTCGGCAGACGAGCCCTCGTCGAGCATTTTTTCTTCGGCAGACGAGCCCTCGTCGAAGAAAAGGTCCTCGGCAGACGAGCCCTCGTCGAGCATTTTTTCTTCGGCAGACGAGCCCTCGTCGAAGAAAAGGTCCTCGGCAGACGAGCCCTCGTCGAGCATTTTTTCTTCGGCAGACGAGCCCTCGTCGAAGAAAAGGTCCTCGGCAGACGAGCCCTCGTCGAGCATTTTTTCTTCGGCAGACGAGCCCTCGTCGAAGAAAAGGTCCTCGGCAGACGAGCCCTCGTCGAGCATTTTTTCTTCGGCAGACGAGCCCTCGTCGAAGAAAAGGTCCTCGGCAGATGAGCCCTCGTCGAGCATTTTTTCTTCGGCAGACGAGCCCTCGTCGAGCATTTTTTCTTCGGCAGACGAGCCCTCGTCGAAGAAAAGGTCCTCGGCAGACGAGCCCTCGTCGAGCATTTTTTCTTCGGCAGACGAGCCCTCGTCGAGCATTTTTTCTTCGGCAGACGAGCCCTCGTCGAAGAAAAGGTCCTCGGCAGACGAGCCCTCGTCGAAGAAAAGGTCCTCGGCAGACGAGCCCTCGTCGAAGAAAAGGTCCTCGGCAGACGAGCCCTCGTCGAGCATTTTTTCTTCGGCAGACGAGCCCTCGTCGAGCATTTTTTCTTCGGCAGACGAGCCCTCGTCGAAGAAAAGGTCCTCGGCAGACGAGCCCTCGTCGAGCATTTTTTCTTCGGCAGACGAGCCCTCGTCGAAGAAAAGGTCCTCGGCAGACGAGCCCTCGTCGAGCATTTTTTCTTCGGCAGACGAGCCCTCGTCGAAGAAAAGGTCCTCGGCAGACGAGCCCTCGTCGAGCATTTTTTCTTCGGCAGACGAGCCCTCGTCGAAGAAAAGGTCCTCGGCAGACGAGCCCTCGTCGAGCATTTTTTCTTCGGCAGACGAGCCCTCGTCGAAGAAAAGGTCCTCGGCAGACGAGCCCTCGTCGAGCATTTTTTCTTCGGCAGACGAGCCCTCGTCGAAGAAAAGGTCCTCGGCAGACGAGCCCTCGTCGAGCATTTTTTCTTCGGCAGACGAGCCCTCGTCGAAGAAAAGGTCCTCGGCAGACGAGCCCTCGTCGAGCATTTTTTCTTCGGCAGACGAGCCCTCGTCGAAGAAAAGGTCCTCGGCAGACGAGCCCTCGTCGAGCATTTTTTCTTCGGCAGACGAGCCCTCGTCGAAGAAAAGGTCCTCGGCAGATGAGCCCTCGTCGAGCATTTTTTCTTCGGCAGACGAGCCCTCGTCGAAGAAAAGGTCCTCGGCAGACGAGCCCTCGTCGAGCATTTTTTCTTCGGCAGACGAGCCCTCGTCGAGCATTTTTTCTCCGCAGACGAGCCCTCGTCGAGCATTTTTTCTTCGGCAGACGAGCCCTCGTCGAGCATTTTTTCTCCGCAGACGAGCCCTCGTCGAGCATTTTTTCTTTGGCAGACGAGCCCTCGTCGAGCATTTTTTCTTCGGCAGACGAGCCCTCGTCGAAGAAAAGGTCCTCGGCAGACGAGCCCTCGTCGAAGAAAAGGTCCTCGGCAGACGAGCCCTCGTCGAGCATTTTTTCTTCGGCAGACGAGCCCTCGTCGAAGAAAAGGTCCTCGGCAGACGAGCCCTCGTCGAGCATTTTTTCTTCGGCAGACGAGCCCTCGTCGAAGAAAAGGTCCTCGGCAGACGAGCCCTCGTCGAGCATTTTTTCTTCGGCAGACGAGCCCTCGTCGAAGAAAAGGTCCTCGGCAGACGAGCCCTCGTCGAGCATTTTTTCTTCGGCAGACGAGCCCTCGTCGAAGAAAAGGTCCTCGGCAGACGAGCCCTCGTCGAGCATTTTTTCTTCGGCAGACGAGCCCTCGTCGAGCATTTTTTCTTCGGCAGACGAGCCCTCGTCGAAGAAAAGGTCCTCGGCAGACGAGCCCTCGTCGAAGAAAAGGTCCTCGGCAGACGAGCCCTCGTCGAAGAAAAGGTCCTCGGCAGACGAGCCCTCGTCGAGCATTTTTTCTTCGGCAGACGAGCCCTCATCGAGCATTTTTTCTTCGGCAGACGAGCCCTCGTCGAAGAAAAGGTCCTCGGCAGACGAGCCCTCGTCGAGCATTTTTTCTTCGGCAGACGAGCCCTCGTCGAAGAAAAGGTCCTCGGCAGACGAGCCCTCGTCGAGCATTTTTTCTTCGGCAGACGAGCCCTCGTCGAAGAAAAGGTCCTCGGCAGACGAGCCCTCGTCGAGCATTTTTTCTTCGGCAGACGAGCCCTCGTCGAAGAAAAGGTCCTCGGCAGACGAGCCCTCGTCGAGCATTTTTTCTTCGGCAGACGAGCCCTCGTCGAAGAAAAGGTCCTCGGCAGACGAGCCCTCGTCGAGCATTTTTTCTTCGGCAGACGAGCCCTCGTCGAAGAAAAGGTCCTCGGCAGACGACCCCTCGTCGAGCATTTTTTCTTCGGCAGACGAGCCCTCGTCGAGCATTTTTTCTTCGGCAGACGAGCCCTCGTCGAGCATTTTTTCTCCGCAGACGAGCCCTCGTCGAGTATTTTTTCTTCGGCAGACGAGCCCTCGTCGAGCATTTTTTCTTCGGCAGACGAGCCCTCGTCGAGCATTTTTTCTTCGGCAGACGAGCCCTCGTCGAGCATTTTTTCTACGCAGACGAGCCCTCGTCGAGCATTTTTTCTTCGGCAGACGAGCCCTCGTCGAGCATTTTTTCTTCGGCAGACGAGCCCTCGTCGAGCATTTTTTCTTCGGCAGACGAGCCCTCGTCGAAGAAAAGGTCCTCGGCAGACGAGCCCTCGTCGAAGAAAAGGTCCTCGGCAGACGAGCCCTCGTCGAGCATTTTTTCTTCGGCAGACGAGCCCTCGTCGAGCATTTTTTCTTCGGCAGACGAGCCCTCGTCGAGCATTTTTTCTTCGGCAGACGAGCCCTCGTCGAGCATTTTTTCTTCGGCAGACGAGCCCTCATCGAAGAAAAGGTCCTCGGCAGACGAGCCCTCGTCGAAGAAAAGGTCCTCGGCAGACGAGCCCTCGTCGAGCATTTTTTCTTCGGCAGACGAGCCCTCGTCGAAGAAAAGGTCCTCGGCAGACGAGCCCTCGTCGAGCATTTTTTCTTCGGCAGACGAGCCCTCGTCGAAGAAAAGGTCCTCGGCAGACGAGCCCTCGTCGAGCATTTTTTCTTTGGCAGACGAGCCCTCGTCGAAGAAAAGGTCCTCGGCAGACGAGCCCTCGTCGAGCATTTTTTCTTCGGCAGACGAGCCCTCGTCGAGCATTTTTTCTTCGGCAGACGAGCCCTCGTCGAGCATTTTTTCTTCGGCAGACGAGCCCTCGTCGAGCATATTTTCTTCGGCAGACGAGCCCTCGTCGAGCATTTTTTCTTCGGCAGACGAGCCCTCGTCGAGCATTTTTTCTCCGCAGACGAGCCCTCGTCGAGCATTTTTTCTTCGGCAGACGAGCCCTCGTCGAGCATTTTTTCTCCGCAGACGAGCCCTCGTCGAGCATTTTTTCTTCGGCAGACGAGCCCTCGTCGAGCATTTTTTCTCCGCAGACGAGCCCTCGTCGAGCATTTTTTCTTTGGCAGACGAGCCCTCGTCGAGCATTTTTTCTTCGGCAGACGAGCCCTCGTCGAAGAAAAGGTCCTCGGCAGACGAGCCCTCGTCGAAGAAAAGGTCCTCGGCAGACGAGCCCTCGTCGAGCATTTTTTCTTCGGCAGACGAGCCCTCGTCGAAGAAAAGGTCCTCGGCAGACGAGCCCTCGTCGAGCATTTTTTCTTCGGCAGACGAGCCCTCGTCGAAGAAAAGGTCCTCGGCAGACGAGCCCTCGTCGAGCATTTTTTCTTCGGCAGACGAGCCCTCGTCGAAGAAAAGGTCCTCGGCAGACGAGCCCTCGTCGAGCATTTTTTCTTCGGCAGACGAGCCCTCGTCGAGCATTTTTTCTTCGGCAGACGAGCCCTCGTCGAAGAAAAGGTCCTCGGCAGACGAGCCCTCGTCGAGCATTTTTTCTTCGGCAGACGAGCCCTCGTCGAAGAAAAGGTCCTCGGCAGACGAGCCCTCGTCGAGCATTTTTTCTTCGGCAGACGAGCCCTCGTCGAGCATTTTTTCTTCGGCAGACGAGCCCTCGTCGAAGAAAAGGTCCTCGGCAGACGACCCCTCGTCGAGCATTTTTTCTTCGGCAGACGAGCCCTCGTCGAGCATTTTTTCTTCGGCAGACGAGCCCTCGTCGAGCATTTTTTCTTCGGCAGACGAGCCCTCGTCGAGCATTTTTTCTCCGCAGACGAGCCCTCGTCGAGCATTTTTTCTTCGGCAGACGAGCCCTCGTCGAGCATTTTTTCTCCGCAGACGAGCCCTCGTCGAGCATTTTTTCTTCGGCAGACGAGCCCTCGTCGAGCATTTTTTCTCCGCAGACGAGCCCTCGTCGAGCATTTTTTCTTCGGCAGACGAGCCCTCGTCGAGCATTTTTTCTTCGGCAGACGAGCCCTCGTCGAAGAAAAGGTCCTCCGCAGACGAGCCCTCGTCGAAGAAAAGGTCCTCGGCAGACGAGCCCTCTTCGAGCATTTTTTCTTCGGCAGACGAGCCCTCGTCGAGCATTTTTTCTTCGGCAGACGAGCCCTCGTTGAGCATTTTTTCTTCGGCAGACGAGCCCTCGTCGAGCATTTTTTCTTCGGCAGACGAGCCCTCGTCGAGCATTTTTTCTTCGGCAGACGAGCCCTCGTCGAAGAAAAGGTCCTCGGCAGACGAGCCCTCGTCGAAGAAAAGGTCCTCGGCAGACGAGCCCTCGTCGAGCATTTTTTCTTCGGCAGACGAGCCCTCGTCGAAGAAAAGGTCCTCGGCAGACGAGCCCTCGTCGAGCATTTTTTCTTCGGCAGACGAGCCCTCGTCGAAGAAAAGGTCCTCGGCAGACGAGCCCTCGTCGAGCATTTTTTCTTTGGCAGACGAGCCCTCGTCGAAGAAAAGGTCCTCGGCAGACGAGCCCTCGTCGAGCATTTTTTCTTCGGCAGACGAGCCCTCGTCGAAGAAAAGGTCCTCGGCAGACGAGCCCTCGTCGAGCATTTTTTCTTCGGCAGACGAGCCCTCGTCGAAGAAAAGGTCCTCGGCAGACGAGCCCTCGTCGAGCATTTTTTCTTCGGCAGACGAGCCCTCGTCGAAGAAAAGGTCCTCGGCAGACGAGCCCTCGTCGAGCATTTTTTCTTTGGCAGACGAGCCCTCGTCGAAGAAAAGGTCCTCGGCAGACGAGCCCTCGTCGAGCATTTTTTCTTCGGCAGACGAGCCCTCGTCGAGCATTTTTTCTTCGGCAGACGAGCCCTCGTCGAGCATTTTTTCTTCGGCAGACGAGCCCTCGTCGAGCATATTTTCTTCGGCAGACGAGCCCTCGTCGAGCATTTTTTCTTCGGCAGACGAGCCCTCGTCGAGCATTTTTTCTCCGCAGACGAGCCCTCGTCGAGCATTTTTTCTTCGGCAGACGAGCCCTCGTCGAGCATTTTTTCTCCGCAGACGAGCCCTCGTCGAGCATTTTTTCTTCGGCAGACGAGCCCTCGTCGAGCATTTTTTCTCCGCAGACGAGCCCTCGTCGAGCATTTTTTCTTTGGCAGACGAGCCCTCGTCGAGCATTTTTTCTTCGGCAGACGAGCCCTCGTCGAAGAAAAGGTCCTCGGCAGACGAGCCCTCGTCGAAGAAAAGGTCCTCGGCAGACGAGCCCTCGTCGAGCATTTTTTCTTCGGCAGACGAGCCCTCGTCGAAGAAAAGGTCCTCGGCAGACGAGCCCTCGTCGAGCATTTTTTCTTCAGCAGACGAGCCCTCGTCGAAGAAAAGGTCCTCGGCAGACGAGCCCTCGTCGAGCATTTTTTCTTCGGCAGACGAGCCCTCGTCGAAGAAAAGGTCCTCGGCAGACGAGCCCTCGTCGAGCATTTTTTCTTCGGCAGACGAGCCCTCGTCGAGCATTTTTTCTTCGGCAGACGAGCCCTCGTCGAAGAAAAGGTCCTCGGCAGACGAGCCCTCGTCGAGCATTTTTTCTTCGGCAGACGAGCCCTCGTCGAAGAAAAGGTCCTCGGCAGACGAGCCCTCGTCGAGCATTTTTTCTTCGGCAGACGAGCCCTCGTCGAGCATTTTTTCTTCGGCAGACGAGCCCTCGTCGAAGAAAAGGTCCTCGGCAGACGACCCCTCGTCGAGCATTTTTTCTTCGGCAGACGAGCCCTCGTCGAGCATTTTTTCTTCGGCAGACGAGCCCTCGTCGAGCATTTTTTCTTCGGCAGACGAGCCCTCGTCGAGCATTTTTTCTCCGCAGACGAGCCCTCGTCGAGCATTTTTTCTTCGGCAGACGAGCCCTCGTCGAGCATTTTTTCTCCGCAGACGAGCCCTCGTCGAGCATTTTTTCTTCGGCAGACGAGCCCTCGTCGAGCATTTTTTCTCCGCAGACGAGCCCTCGTCGAGCATTTTTTCTTCGGCAGACGAGCCCTCGTCGAGCATTTTTTCTTCGGCAGACGAGCCCTCGTCGAAGAAAAGGTCCTCCGCAGACGAGCCCTCGTCGAAGAAAAGGTCCTCGGCAGACGAGCCCTCTTCGAGCATTTTTTCTTCGGCAGACGAGCCCTCGTCGAGCATTTTTTCTTCGGCAGACGAGCCCTCGTTGAGCATTTTTTCTTCGGCAGACGAGCCCTCGTCGAGCATTTTTTCTTCGGCAGACGAGCCCTCGTCGAGCATTTTTTCTTCGGCAGACGAGCCCTCGTCGAAGAAAAGGTCCTCGGCAGACGAGCCCTCGTCGAAGAAAAGGTCCTCGGCAGACGAGCCCTCGTCGAGCATTTTTTCTTCGGCAGACGAGCCCTCGTCGAAGAAAAGGTCCTCGGCAGACGAGCCCTCGTCGAGCATTTTTTCTTCGGCAGACGAGCCCTCGTCGAAGAAAAGGTCCTCGGCAGACGAGCCCTCGTCGAGCATTTTTTCTTTGGCAGACGAGCCCTCGTCGAAGAAAAGGTCCTCGGCAGACGAGCCCTCGTCGAGCATTTTTTCTTCGGCAGACGAGCCCTCGTCGAAGAAAAGGTCCTCGGCAGACGAGCCCTCGTCGAGCATTTTTTCTTCGGCAGACGAGCCCTCGTCGAAGAAAAGGTCCTCGGCAGACGAGCCCTCGTCGAGCATTTTTTCTTCGGCAGACGAGCCCTCGTCGAAGAAAAGGTCCTCGGTAGACGAGCCCTCGTCGAGCATTTTTTCTTCGGCAGACGAGCCCTCGTCGAGCATTTTTTCTTCGGCAGACGAGCCCTCGTCGAGCATTTTTTCTTCGGCAGACGAGCCCTCGTCGAGCATTTTTTCTCCGCAGACGAGCCCTCGTCGAGCATTTTTTCTTCGGCAGACGAGCCCTCGTCGAGCATTTTTTCTCCGCAGACGAGCCCTCGTCGAGCATTTTTTCTTCGGCAGACGAGCCCTCGTCGAGCATTTTTTCTTCGGCAGACGAGCCCTCTTCGAACATTTTTTCTTCGGCAGACGAGCCCTCGTCGAGCATTTTTTCTTCGGCAGACGAGCCCTCGTCGAAGAAAAGGTCCTCGGCAGACGAGCCCTCGTGGAGCATTTTTTCTTCGGCAGACGAGCCCTCGTCGAAGAAAAGGTCCTCGGCAGACGAGCCCTCGTCGAAGAAAAGGTCCTCGGCAGACGAGCCCTCGTCGAGCATTTTTTCTTCGGCAGACGAGCCCTCGTCGAAGAAAAGGTCCTCGGCAGACGAGCCCTCGTCGAGCATTTTTTCTTCGGCAGACGAGCCCTCGTTGAAGAAAAGGTCCTCGGCAGACGAGCCCTCGTCGAGCATTTTTTCTTCGGCAGACGAGCCCTCATCGAAGAAAAGGTCCTCGGCAGACGAGCCCTCGTCGAAGAAAAGGTCCTCGGCAGACGAGCCCTCGTCGAGCATTTTTTCTTCGGCAGACGAGCCCTCGTCGAGCATTTTTTCTTCGGCAGACGAGCCCTCGTCGAGCATTTTTTCTTCGGCAGACGAGCCCTCGTCGAGCATTTTTTCTTCGGCAGACGAGCCCTCGTCGAGCATTTTTTCTTCGGCAGACGAGCCCTCGTCGAGCATTTTTTCTTCGGCAGACGAGCCCTCGTCGAGCATTTTTTCTTCGGCAGACGAGCCCTCGTCGAAGAAAAGGTCCTCGGCAGACGAGCCCTCGTCGAAGAAAAGGTCCTCGGAAGACGAGCCCTCGTCGAGCATTTTTTCTTCGGCAGACGAGCCCTCGTCGAAGAAAAGGTCCTCGGCAGACGAGCCCTCGTCGAGCATTTTTTCTTCGGCAGACGAGCCCTCGTCGAAGAAAAGGTCCTCGGCAGACGAGCCCTCGTCGAGCATTTTTTCTTCGGCAGACGAGCCCTCGTCGAAGAAAAGGTCCTCGGCAGACGAGCCCTCGTCGAGCATTTTTTCTTTGGCAGACGAGCCCTCGTCGAAGAAAAGGTCCTCGGCAGACGAGCCCTCGTCGAGCATTTTTTCTTCGGCAGACGAGCCCTCGTCGAAGAAAAGGTCCTCGGCAGACGAGCCCTCGTCGAGCATTTTTTCTTCGGCAGACGAGCCCTCGTCGAAGAAAAGGTCCTCGGCAGACGAGCCCTCGTCGAGCATTTTTTCTTCGGCAGACGAGCCCTCGTCGAAGAAAAGGTCCTCGGTAGACGAGCCCTCGTCGAGCATTTTTTCTTCGGCAGACGAGCCCTCGTCGAGCATTTTTTCTTCGGCAGACAAGCCCTCGTCGAGCATTTTTTCTTCGGCAGACGAGCCCTCGTCGAGCATTTTTTCTTCGGCAGACGAGCCCTCGTCGAGCATTTTTTCTCCGCAGACGAGCCCTCGTCGAGCATTTTTTCTTCGGCAGACGAGCCCTCGTCGAGCATTTTTTCTCCGCAGACGAGCCCTCGTCGAGCATTTTTTCTTCGGCAGACGAGCCCTCGTCGAGCATTTTTTCTTCGGCAGACGAGCCCTCTTCGAGCATTTTTTCTTCGGCAGACGAGCCCTCGTCGAGCATTTTTTCTTCGGCAGACGAGCCCTCGTCGAAGAAAAGGTCCTCGGCAGACGAGCCCTCGTCGAGCATTTTTTCTTCGGCAGACGAGCCCTCGTTGAAGAAAAGGTCCTCGGCAGACGAGCCCTCGTCGAAGAAAAGGTCCTCGGCAGACGAGCCCTCGTCGAGCATTTTTTCTTCGGCAGACGAGCCCTCGTCGAAGAAAAGGTCCTCGGCAGACGAGCCCTCGTCGAGCATTTTTTCTTCGGCAGACGAGCCCTCGTCGAAGAAAAGGTCCTCGGCAGACGAGCCCTCGTCGAGCATTTTTTCTTCGGCAGACGAGCCCTCGTCGAAGAAAAGGTCCTCGGCAGACGAGCCCTCGTCGAGCATTTTTTCTTCGGCAGACGAGCCCTCGTCGAAGAAAAGGTCCTCGGCAGACGAGCCCTCGTCGAGCATTTTTTCTTCGGCAGACGAGCCCTCGTCGAAGAAAAGGTCCTCGGCAGACGAGCCCTCGTCGAGCATTTTTTCTTCGGCAGACGAGCCCTCGTCGAGCATTTTTTCTTCGGCAGACGAGCCCTCGTCGAAGAAAAGGTCCTCGGCAGACGAGCCCTCGTCGAGCATTTTTTCTTCAGCAGACGAGCCCTCGTCGAGCATTTTTTCTTCGGCAGACGAGCCCTCGTCGAAGAAAAGGTCCTCGGCAGACGAGCCCTCGTCGAGCATTTTTTCTTCGGCAGACGAGCCCTCATCGAGCATTTTTTCTTCGGCAGACGAGCCCTCGTCGAGCATTTTTCTTCGGCAGACGAGCCCTCGTCGAGCATTTTTTCTTCGGCAGACGAGCCCTCGTCGAGCATTTTTTCTCCGCAGACGAGCCCTCGTCGAGCATTTTTTCTTCGGCAGACGAGCCCTCGTCGAGCATTTTTTCTCCGCAGACGAGCCCTCGTCGAGCATTTTTTCTTCGGCAGACGAGCCCTCGTCGAGCATTTTTTCTTCGGCAGATGAGCCCTCTTCGAGCATTTTTTCTTCGGCAGACGAGCCCTAGTCGAGCATTTTTTCTTCGGCAGACGAGCCCTCGTCGAAGAAAAGGTCCTCGGCAGACGAGCCCTCGTCGAGCATTTTTTCTTCGGCAGACGAGCCCTCGTCGAAGAAAAGGTCCTCGGCAGACGAGCCCTCGTCGAAGAAAAGGTCCTCGGCAGACGAGCCCTCGTCGAGCATTTTTTCTTCGGCAGACGAGCCCTCGTCGAAGAAAAGGTCCTCGGCAGACGAGCCCTCGTCGAGCATTTTTTCTTCGGCAGACGAGCCCTCGTTGAAGAAAAGGTCCTCGGCAGACGAGCCCTCGTCGAGCATTTTTTCTTCGGCAGACGAGCCCTCGTCGAAGAAAAGGTCCTCGGCAGACGAGCCCTCGTCGAGCATTTTTTCTTCGGCAGACGAGCCCTCGTCGAAGAAAAGGTCCTCGGCAGACGAGCCCTCGTCGAGCATTTTTTCTTCGGCAGACGAGCCCTCGTCGAAGAAAAGGTCCTCGGCAGACGAGCCCTCGTCGAGCATTTTTTTCTTCGGCAGACGAGCCCTCGTCGAAGAAAAGGTCCTCGGCAGACGAGCCCTCGTCGAGCATTTTTTCTTCAGCAGACGAGCCCTCGTCGAGCATTTTTTCTTCGGCAGACGAGCCCTCGTCGAAGAAAAGGTCCTCGGCAGACGAGCCCTCGTCGAGCATTTTTTCTTCGGCAGACGAGCCCTCGTCGAGCATTTTTTCTTCGGCAGACGAGCCCTCGTCGAGCATTTTTTCTTCGGCAGACGAGCCCTCGTCGAAGAAAAGGTCCTCGGCAGACGAGCCCTCGTCGAGCATTTTTTCTTCGGCAGACGAGCCCTCGTCGAAGAAAAGGTCCTCGGCAGACGAGCCCTCGTCGAGCATTTTTTCTTCGGCAGACGAGCCCTCGTCGAAGAAAAGGTCCTCGGCAGACGAGCCCTCGTCGAGCATTTTTTCTTCGGCAGACGAGCCCTCGTCGAAGAAAAGGTCCTCGGCAGACGAGCCCTCGTCGAGCATTTTTTCTTCGGCAGACGAGGCCTCGTCGAAGAAAAGGTCCTCGGCAGACGAGCCCTCGTCGAGCATTTTTTCTTCGGCAGTCGAGCCCTCGTTGAGCATTTTTTCTTCGGCAGACGAGCCCTCGTCGAAGAAAAGGTACTCGGCAGACGAGCCCTCGTCGAGCATTTTTTCTTCGGCAGACGAGCCCTCGTCGAGCATTTTTTCTTCGGCAGACGAGCCCTCGTCGAAGAAAAGGTCCTCGGCAGACGAGCCCTCGTCGAGCATTTTTTCTTCGGCAGACGAGCCCTCGTCGAAGAAAAGGTCCTCGGCAGACGAGCCCTCGTCGAGCATTTTTTCTTCAGCAGACGAGCCCTCGTCGAGCATTTTTTCTTCGGCAGACGAGCCCTCGTCGAAGAAAAGGTCCTCGGCAGACGAGCCCTCGTCGAGCATTTTTTCTTCGGCAGACGAGCCCTCGTCGAGCATTTTTTCTTCGGCAGACGAGCCCTCGTCGAAGAAAAGGTCCTCGGCAGACGAGCCCTCGTCGAGCATTTTTTCTTCGGCAGACGAGCCCTCGTCAAAGAAAAGGTCCTCGGCAGACGAGCCCTCGTCGAGCATTTTTTCTTCGGCAGACGAGCCCTCGTCGAAGAAAAGGTCCTCGGCAGACGAGCCCTCGTCGAGCATTTTTTCTTCGGCAGACGAGCCCTCGTCGAAGAAAAGGTCCTCGGCAGACGAGCCCTCGTCGAGCATTTTTTCTTCGGCAGACGAGCCCTCGTCGAAGAAAAGGTCCTCGGCAGACGAGCCCTCGTCGAGCATTTTTTCTTCGGCAGACGAGCCCTCGTCGAAGAAAAGGTCCTCGGCAGACGAGCCCTCGTCGAGCATTTTTTCTTCGGCAGACGAGCCCTCGTCGAGCATTTTTTCTTCGGCAGACGAGCCCTCGTCGAGCATTTTTTCTTCGGCAGACGAGCCCTCGTCGAGCATTTTTTCTTCGGCAGACGAGCCCTCGTCGAGCATTTTTTCTCCGCAGACGAGCCCTCGTCGAGCATTTTTTCTTCGGCAGACGAGCCCTCGTCGAGCATTTTTTCTCCGCAGACGAGCCCTCGTCGAGCATTTTTTCTTCGGCAGACGAGCCCTCGTCGAGCATTTTTTCTTCGGCAGACGAGCCCTCGTCGAAGAAAAGGTCCTCGGCAGACGAGCCCTCGTCGAGCATTTTTTCTTCGGCAGACGAGCCCTCGTCGAAGAAAAGGTCCTCGGCAGACGAGCCCTCGTCGAAGAAAAGGTCCCCGGCAGACGAGCCCTCGTCGAGCATTTTTTCTTCGGCAGACGAGCCCTCGTCGAAGAAAAGGTCCTCGGCAGACGAGCCCTCGTCGAGCATTTTTTCTTCGGCAGACGAGCCCTCGTCGAAGAAAAGGTCCTCGGCAGACGAGCCCTCGTCGAGCATTTTTTCTTCGGCAGACGAGCCCTCGTCGAAGAAAAGGTCCTCGGCAGACGAGCCCTCGTCGAGCATTTTTTCTTCGGCAGACGAGCCCTCGTCGAAGAAAAGGTCCTCGGCAGACGAGCCCTCGTCGAGCATTTTTTCTTCGGCAGACGAGCCCTCGTCGAAGAAAAGGTCCTCGGCAGACGAGCCCTCGTCGAGCATTTTTTCTTCGGCAGACGAGCCCTCGTCGAGCACTTTTTCTTCGGCAGACGAGCCCTCGTCGAAGAAAAGGTCCTCGGCAGACGAGCCCTCGTCGAGCATTTTTTCTTCGGCAGACGAGCCCTCGTCGAGCATTTTTTCTTCGGCAGACGAGCCCTCGTCGAAGAAAAGGTCCTCGGCAGACGAGCCCTCGTCGAGCATTTTTTCTTCGGCAGACGAGCCCTCGTCGAAGAAAAGGTCCTCGGCAGACGAGCCCTCGTCGAGCATTTTTTCTTCGGCAGACGAGCCCTCGTCGAGCATTTTTTCTTCGGCAGACGAGCCCTCGTCGAAGAAAAGGTCCTCGGCAGACGAGCCCTCGTCGAGCATTTTTTCTTCGGCAGACGAGCCCTCGTCGAAGAAAAGGTCCTCGGCAGACGAGCCCTCGTCGAGCATTGTTTCTTCGGCAGACGAGCCCTCGTCGAAGAAAAGGTCCTCGGCAGACGAGCCCTCGTCGAGCATTTTTTCTTCGGCAGACGAGCCCTCGTCGAAGAAAAGGTCCTCGGCAGACGAGCCCTCGTCGAGCATTTTTTCTTCGGCAGACGAGCCCTCGTCGAAGAAAAGGTCCTCGGCAGACGAGCCCTCGTCGAGCATTTTTTCTTCGGCAGACGAGCCCTCGTCGAAGAAAAGGTCCTCGGCAGACGAGCCCTCGTCGAGCATTTTTTCTTCGGCAGACGAGCCCTCGTCGAAGAAAAGGTCCTCGGCAGACGAGGCCTCGTCAAGCATTTTTTCTTCGGCAGACGAGCCCTCGTCGAGCATTTTTTCTTCGGCAGACGAGCCCTCGTCGAAGAAAAGGTCCTCGGCAGACGAGCCCTCGTCGAGCATTTTTTCTTCGGCAGACGAGCCCTCGTCGACGAAAAGGTCCTCGGCAGACGAGCCCTCGTCGAGCATTTTTTCTGCGGCAGACGAGCCCTCGTCGAAGAAAAGGTCCTCGGCAGACGAGCCCTCGTCGAGCATTTTTTCTTCGGCAGACGAGCCCTCGTCGAAGAAAAGGTCCTCGGCAGACGAGCCCTCGTCGAGCATTTTTTCTTCGGCAGACGAGCCCTCGTCGAAGAAAAGGTCCTCGGCAGACGAGCCCTCGTCGCGCATTTTTTCTTCGGCAGACGAGCCCTCGTCGAAGAAAAGGTCCTCGGCAGACGAGCCCTCGTCGAGCATTTTTTCTTTGGCAGACGAGCCCTCGTCGAAGAAAAGGTCCTCGGCAGACGAGCCCTCGTCGAGCATTTTTTCTTCGGCAGACGAGCCCTCGTCGAAGAAAAGGTCCTCGGCAGACGAGCCCTCGTCGAGCATTTTTTCTTCGGCAGACGAGCCCTCTTCGAGCATTTTTTCTTCGGCAGACGAGCCCTCGTCGAGCATTTTTTCTTCGGCAGACGAGCCCTCGTCGAAGAAAAGGTCCTCGGCAGACGAGCCCTCGTCGAGCATTTTTTCTTCGGCAGACGAGCCCTCGTCGAAGAAAAGGTCCTCGGCAGACGAGCCCTCGTCGAGCATTTTTTCTTCGGCAGACGAGCCCTCGTTGAAGAAAAGGTCCTCGGCAGACGAGCCCTCGTCGAGCATTTTTTCTTCGGCAGACGAGCCCTCGTCGAAGAAAAGGTCCTCGGCAGACGAGCCCTCGTCGAGCATTTTTTCTTCGGCAGACGAGCCCTCGTCGAAGAAAAGGTCCTCGGCAGACGAGCCCTCGTCGAGCATTTTTTCTTCGGCAGACGAGCCCTCGTCGAAGAAAAGGTCCTCGGCAGACGAGCCCTCGTCGAGCATTTTTTCTTCGGCAGACGAGCCCTCGTCGAGCATTTTTTCTTCGGCAGACGAGCCCTCGTCGAAGAAAAGGTCCTCGGCAGACGAGCCCTCGTCGAGCATTTTTTCTTCGGCAGACGAGCCCTCGTCGAAGAAAAGTTCCTCGGCAGACGAGCCCTCGTCGAGCATTTTTTCTTCAGCAGACGAGCCCTCGTCGAGCATTTTTTCTTCGGCAAACGAGCCCTCGTCGAAGAAAAGGTCCTCGGCAGACGAGCCCTCGTCGAGCATTTTTTCTTCGGCAGACGAGCCCTCGTCGAGCATTTTTTCTTCGGCAGACGAGCCCTCGTCGAGCATTTTTTCTTCGGCAGACGAGCCCTCGTCGAGCATTTTTTCTCCGCAGACGAGCCCTCGTCGAGCATTTTTTCTTCGGCAGACGAGCCCTCGTCGAAGAAAAGGTCCTCGGCAGACGAGCCCTCGTCGAGCATTTTTTCTTCGGCAGACGAGCCCTCGTCGAAGAAAAGGTCCTCGGCAGACGAGCCCTCGTCGAGCATTTTTTCTTCGGCAGACGAGCCCTCGTCGAAGAAAAGGTCCTCGGCAGACGAGCCCTCGTCGAAGAAAAGGTCCTCGGCAGACGAGCCCTCGTCGAGCATTTTTTCTTCGGCAGACGAGCCCTCGTCGAAGAAAAGGTCCTCGGCAGACGAGCCCTCGTCGAGCATTTTTTCTTCGGCAGACGAGCCCTCGTCGAAGAAAAGGTCCTCGGCAGACGAGCCCTCGTCGAGCATTTTTTCTTCGGCAGACGAGCCCTCGTCGAAGAAAAGGTCCTCGGCAGACGAGCCCTCGTCGAGCATTTTTTCTTCGGCAGACGAGCCCTCGTCGAAGAAAAGGTCCTCGGCAGACGAGCCCTCGTCGAGCATTTTTTCTTCGGCAGACGAGCCCTCGTCGAAGAAAAGGTCCTCGGCAGACGAGCCCTCGTCGAGCATTTTTTCTTCGGCAGACGAGCCCTCGTCGAAGAAAAGGTCCTCGGCAGACGAGCCCTCGTCGAGCATTTTTTCTTCGGCAGACGAGCCCTCGTCGAAGAAAAGGTCCTCGGCAGACGAGCCCTCGTCGAGCATTTTTTCTTCAGCAGACGAGCCCTCGTCGAGCATTTTTTCTTCGGCAGACGAGCCCTCGTCGAAGAAAAGGTCCTCGGCAGACGAGCCCTCGTCGAGCATTTTTTCTTCGGCAGACGAGCCCTCGTCGAGCATTTTTTCTTCGGCAGACGAGCCCTCGTCGAGCATTTTTTCTTCGGCAGACGAGCCCTCGTCGAAGAAAAGGTCCTCGGCAGACGAGCCCTCGTCGAGCATTTTTTCTTCGGCAGACGAGCCCTCGTCGAAGAAAAGGTCCTCGGCAGACGAGCCCTCGTCGAGCATTTTTTCTTCGGCAGACGAGCCCTCGTCGAAGAAAAGGTCCTCGGCAGACGAGCCCTCGTCGAGCATTTTTTCTTCGGCAGACGAGCCCTCGTCGAAGAAAAGGTCCTCGGCAGACGAGCCCTCGTCGAGCATTTTTTCTTCGGCAGACGAGCCCTCGTCGAGCATTTTTTCTTCGGCAGACGAGCCCTCGTCGAAGAAAAGGTCCTCGGCAGACGAGCCCTCGTCGAGCATTTTTTCTTCGGCAGACGAGCCCTCGTCGAGCATTTTTTCTTCGGCAGACGAGCCCTCGTCGAGCATTTTTTCTTCGGCAGACGAGCCCTCGTCGAAGAAAAGGTCCTCGGCAGACGAGCCCTCGTCGAAGAAAAGGTCCTCGGCAGACGAGCCCTCGTCGAAGAAAAGGTCCTCGGCAGACGAGCCCTCGTCGAGCATTTTTTCTTCGGCAGACGAGCCCTCGTCGAGCATTTTTTCTTCGGCAGACGAGCCCTCGTCGAAGAAAAGGTCCTCGGCAGACGAGCCCTCGTCGAGCATTTTTTCTTCGGCAGACGAGCCCTCGTCGAAGAAAAGGTCCTCGGCAGACGAGCCCTCGTCGAGCATTTTTTCTTCGGCAGACGAGCCCTCGTCGAAGAAAAGGTCCTCGGCAGACGAGCCCTCGTCGAGCATTTTTTCTTCGGCAGCCGAGCCCTCGTCGAAGAAAAGGTCCTCGGCAGACGAGCCCTCGTCGAGCATTTTTTCTTCGGCAGACGAGCCCTCGTCGAGCATTTTTTCTTCGGCAGACGAGCCCTCGTCGAAGAAAAGGTCCTCGGCAGACGAGCCCTCGTCGAGCATTTTTTCTTCGGCAGACGAGCCCTCGTCGAAGAAAAGGTCCTCGGCAGACGAGCCCTCGTCGAGCATTTTTTCTTCGGCAGACGAGCCCTCGTCGAGCATTTTTTCTTCGGCAGACGAGCCCTCGTCGAAGAAAAGGTCCTCGGCAGACGAGCCCTCGTCGAGCATTTTTTCTTCGGCAGACGAGCCCTCGTCGAGCATTTTTTCTTCGGCAGACGAGCCCTCGTCGAGCATTTTTTCTTCGGCAGACGAGCCCTCGTCGAGCATTTTTTCTTCGGCAGACGAGCCCTCGTCGAGCATTTTTTCTCCGCAGACGAGCCCTCGTCGAGTATTTTTTCTTCGGCAGACGAGCCCTCGTCGAGCATTTTTTCTTCGGCAGACGAGCCCTCGTCGAGCATTTTTTCTTCGGCAGACGAGCCCTCGTCGAGCATTTTTTCTACGCAGACGAGCCCTCGTCGAGCATTTTTTCTTCGGCAGACGAGCCCTCGTCGAGCATTTTTTCTTCGGCAGACGAGCCCTCGTCGAGCATTTTTTCTTCGGCAGACAAGCCCTCGTCGAAGAAAAGGTCCTCGGCAGACGAGCCCTCGTCGAAGAAAAGGTCCTCGGCAGACGAGCCCTCGTCGAGCATTTTTTCTTCGGCAGACGAGCCCTCGTCGAGCATTTTTTCTTCGGCAGACGAGCCCTCGTCGAGCATTTTTTCTTCGGCAGACGAGCCCTCGTCGAGCATTTTTTCTTCGGCAGACGAGCCCTCGTCGAAGAAAAGGTCCTCGGCAGACGAGCCCTCGTCGAAGAAAAGGTCCTCGGCAGACGAGCCCTCGTCGAGCATTTTTTTTTCGGCAGACGAGCCCTCGTCGAAGAAAAGGTCCTCGGCAGACGAGCCCTCGTCGAGCACTTTTTCTTCGGCAGACGAGCCCTCGTCGAAGAAAAGGTCCTCGGCAGACGAGCCCTCGTCGAGCATTTTTTCTTTGGCAGACGAGCCCTCGTCGAAGAAAAGGTCCTCGGCAGACGAGCCCTCGTCGAGCATTTTTTCTTCGGCAGACGAGCCCTCGTCGAGCATTTTTTCTTCGGCAGACGAGCCCTCGTCGAGCATTTTTTCTTCGGCAGACGAGCCCTCGTCGAGCATTTTTTCTCCGCAGACGAGCCCTCGTCGAGCATTTTTTCTCCGCAGACGAGCCCTCGTCGAGCATTTTTTCTTCGGCAGACGAGCCCTCGTCGAGCATTTTTTCTTCGGCAGACGAGCCCTCGTCGAGCATTTTTTCTTCGGCAGACGAGCCCTCGTCGAAGAAAAGGTCCTCGGCAGACGAGCCCTCGTCGAAGAAAAGGTCCTCGGCAGACGAGCCCTCGTCGAAGAAAAGGTCCTCGGCAGACGAGCCCTCGTCGAGCATTTTTTCTTCGGCAGACGAGCCCTCGTCGAGCATTTTTTCTTCGGCAGACGAGCCCTCGTCGAAGAAAAGGTCCTCGGCAGACGAGCCCTCGTCGAGCATTTTTTCTTCGGCAGACGAGCCCTCGTCGAAGAAAAGGTCCTCGGCAGACGAGCCCTCGTCGAGCATTTTTTCTTCGGCAGACGAGCCCTCGTCGAGCATTTTTTCTTCGGCAGACGAGCCCTCGTCGAAGAAAAGGTCCTCGGCAGACGAGCCCTCGTCGAGCATTTTTTCTTCGGCAGACGAGCCCTCGTCGAGCATTTTTTCTTCGGCAGACGAGCCCTCGTCGAGCATTTTTTCTTCGGCAGACGAGCCCTCGTCGAAGAAAAGGTCCTCGGCAGACGAGCCCTCGTCGAAGAAAAGGTCCTCGGCAGACGAGCCCTCGTCGAAGAAAAGGTCCTCGGCAGACGAGCTCTCGTCGAGCATTTTTTCTTCGGCAGACGAGCCCTCGTTGAGCATTTTTTCTTCGGCAGACGAGCCCTCGTCGAGCATTTTTTCTTCGGCAGACGAGCCCTCGTCGAAGAAAAGGTCCTCGGCAGACGAGCCCTCGTCGAGCATTTTTTCTTCGGCAGACGAGCCCTCGTCGAAGAAAAGGTCCTCGGCAGACGAGCCCTCGTCGAGCATTTTTTCTTCGGCAGACGAGCCCTCGTCGAGCATTTTTTCTTCGGCAGACGAGACCTCGTCGAGCATTTTTTCTTCGGCAGACGAGCCCTCGTCGAGCATTTTTTCTTCGGCAGACGAGCCCTCATCGAAGAAAAGGTCCTCGGCAGACGAGCCCTCGTCGAAGAAAAGGTCCTCGGCAGACGAGCCCTCGTCGAGCATTTTTTCTTCGGCAGACGAGCCCTCGTCGAAGAAAAGGTCCTCGGCAGACGAGCCCTCGTCGAGCACTTTTTCTTCGGCAGACGAGCCCTCGTCGAAGAAAAGGTCCTCAGCAGACGAGCCCTCGTCGAGCATTTTTTCTTTGGCAGACGAGCCCTCGTCGAAGAAAAGGTCCTCGGCAGACGAGCCCTCGTCGAGCATTTTTTCTTCGGCAGACGAGCCCTCGTCGAGCATTTTTTCTTCGGCAGACGAGCCCTCGTCGAGCATTTTTTCTTCGGCAGACGAGCCCTCGTCGAGCATTTTTTCTCCGCAGACGAGCCCTCGTCGAGCATTTTTTCTTCGGCAGACGAGCCCTCGTCGAGCATTTTTTCTCCGCAGACGAGCCCTCGTCGAGCATTTTTTCTTCGGCAGACGAGCCCTCGTCGAGCATTTTTTCTCCGCAGACGAGCCCTCGTCGAGCATTTTTTCTTCGGCAGACGAGCCCTCGTCGAGCATTTTTTCTTCGGCAGACGAGCCCTCGTCGAGCATTTTTTCTTCGGCAGACGAGCCCTCGTCGAAGAAAAGGTCCTCGGCAGACGAGCCCTCGTCGAAGAAAAGGTCCTCGGCAGACGAGCCCTCGTCGAGCATTTTTTCTTCGGCAGACGAGCCCTCGTCGAGCATTTTTTCTTCGGCAGACGAGCCCTCGTCGAGCATTTTTTCTTCGGCAGACGAGCCCTCGTCGAAGAAAAGGTCCTCGGCAGACGAGCCCTCGTCGAGCATTTTTTCTTCGGCAGACGAGCCCTCGTCGAAGAAAAGGTCCTCGGCAGACGAGCCCTCGTCGAGCATTTTTTCTTCGGCAGACGAGCCCTCGTCGAAGAAAAGGTCCTCGGCAGACGAGCCCTCGTCGAGCATTTTTTCTTCGGCAGACGAGCCCTCGTCGAAGAAAAGGTCCTCGGCAGACGAGCCCTCGTCGAGCATTTTTTCTTCGGCAGACGAGCCCTCGTCGAAGAAAAGGTCCTCGGCAGACGAGCCCTCGTCGAGCATTTTTTCTTCGGCAGACGAGCCCTCGTCGAAGAAAAGGTCCTCGGCAGACGAGCCCTCGTCGAGCATTTTTTCTTCGGCAGACGAGCCCTCGTCGAAGAAAAGGTCCTCGGCAGACGAGCCCTCGTCGAGCATTTTTTCTTCGGCAGACGAGCCCTCGTCGAGCATTTTTTCTTCGGCAGACGAGCCCTCGTCGAAGAAAAGGTCCTCGGCAGACGAGCCCTCGTCGAAGAAAAGGTCCTCGGCAGACGAGCCCTCGTCGAAGAAAAGGTCCTCGGCAGACGAGCCCTCGTCGAGCATTTTTTCTTCGGCAGACGAGCCCTCGTCGAGCATTTTTTCTTCGGCAGACGAGCCCTCGTCGAGCATTTTTTCTTCGGCAGACGAGCCCTCGTCGAAGAAAAGGTCCTCGGCAGACGAGCCCTCGTCGAGCATTTTTTCTTCGGCAGACGAGCCCTCGTCGAAGAAAAGGTCCTCGGCAGACGACCCCTCGTCGAGCATTTTTTCTTCGGCAGACGAGCCCTCGTCGAGCATTTTTTCTTCGGCAGACGAGCCCTCGTCGAGCATTTTTTCTTCGGCAGACGAGCCCTCGTCGAGCATTTTTTCTTCGGCAGACGAGCCCTCGTCGAGCATTTTTTCTCCGCAGACGAGCCCTCGTCGAGTATTTTTTCTTCGGCAGACGAGCCCTCGTCGAGCATTTTTTCTTCGGCAGACGAGCCCTCGTCGAGCATTTTTTCTTCGGCAGACGAGCCCTCGTCGAGCATTTTTTCTACGCAGACGAGCCCTCGTCGAGCATTTTTTCTTCGGCAGACGAGCCCTCGTCGAGCATTTTTTCTTCGGCAGACGAGCCCTCGTCGAGCATTTTTTCTTCGGCAGACGAGCCCTCGTCGAAGAAAAGGTCCTCGGCAGACAAGCCCTCGTCGAAGAAAAGGTCCTCGGCAGACGAGCCCTCGTCGAGCATTTTTTCTTCGGCAGACGAGCCCTCGTCGAGCATTTTTTCTTCGGCAGACGAGCCCTCGTCGAGCATTTTTTCTTCGGCAGACGAGCCCTCGTCGAGCATTTTTTCTTCGGCAGACGAGCCCCTCGTCGAGCATTTTTTCTTCGGCAGACGAGCCCTCGTCGAGCATTTTTTCTTCGGCAGACGAGCCCTCATCGACGAAAAGGTCCTCGGCAGACGAGCCCTCGTCGAAGAAAAGGTCCTCGGCAGACGAGCCCTCGTCGAGCATTTTTTCTTCGGCAGACGAGCCCTCGTCGAGCATTTTTTCTCCGCAGACGAGCCCTCGTCGAAGAAAAGGTCCTCGGCAGACGAGCCCTCGTCGAGCATTTTTTCTTCGGCAGACGAACCCTCGTCGAAGAAAAGGTCCTCGGCAGACGAGGCCTCGTCGAGCATTTTTTCTTTGGCAGACGAGCCCTCGTCGAAGAAAAGGTCCTCGGCAGACGAGCCCTCGTCGAGCATTTTTTCTTCGGCAGACGAGCCCTCGTCGAGCATTTTTTCTTCGGCAGACGAGCCCTCGTCGAGCATTTTTTTTTCGGCAGACGAGCCCTCGTCGAGCATTTTTTCTTCGGCAGACGAGCCCTCGTCGAGCATTTTTTCTCCACAGACGAGCCCTCGTCGAGCATTTTTTCTTCGGCAGACGAGCCCTCGTCGAGCATTTTTTCTCCGCAGACGAGCCCTCGTCGAGCATTTTTTCTTCGGCAGACGAGCCCTCGTCGAGCATTTTTTCTTCGGCAGACGAGCCCTCGTCGAGCATTTTTTCTTCGGCAGACGAGCCCTCGTCGAAGAAAAGGTCCTCGGCAGACGAGCCCTCGTCGAAGAAAAGGTCCTCGGCAGACGAGCCCTCGTCGAGCATTTTTTCTTCGGCAGACGAGCCCTCGTCGAGCATTTTTTCTTCGGCAGACGAGCCCTCGTCGAGCATTTTTTCTTCGGCAGACGAGCCCTCGTCGAAGAAAAGGTCCTCGGCAGACGAGCCCTCGTCGAGCATTTTTTCTTCGGCAGACGAGCCCTCGTCGAAGAAAAGGTCCTCGGCAGACGAGCCCTCGTCGAGCATTTTTTCTTCGGCAGACGAGCCCTCGTCGAAGAAAAGGTCCTCGGCAGACGAGCCCTCGTCGAGCATTTTTTCTTCGGCAGACGAGCCCTCGTCGAAGAAAAGGTCCTCGGCAGACGAGCCCCTCGTCGAGCATTTTTTCTTCGGCAGATGAGCCCTCGTCGAGCATTTTTTCTTCGGCAGACGAGCCCTCGTCGAAGAAAAGGTCCTCGGCAGACGAGCCCTCGTCGAGCATTTTTTCTTCGGCAGACGAGCCCTCGTCGAAGAAAAGGTCCTCGGCAGACGAGCCCTTGTCGAGCATTTTTTCTTCGGCAGACGAGCCCTCGTCGAGCATTTTTTCTTCGGCAGACGAGCCCTCGTCGAGCATTTTTTCTTCGGCAGACGAGCCCTCGTCGAAGAAAAGGTCCTCGGCAGACGACCCCTCGTCGAGCATTTTTTCTTCGGCAGACGAGCCCTCGTCGAGCATTTTTTCTTCGGCAGACGAGCCCTCGTCGAGCATTTTTTCTTCGGCAGACGAGCCCTCGTCGAGCATTTTTTCTTCGGCAGACGAGCCCTCGTCGAGCATTTTTTCTTCGGCAGACGAGCCCTCGTCGAGCATTTTTTCTCCGCAGACGAGCCCTCGTCGAGCATTTTTTCTTCGGCAGACGATCCCTCGTCGAGCATTTTTTCTCCGCAGACGAGCCCTCGTCGAGCATTTTTTCTTCGGCAGACGAGCCCTCGTCGAGCATTTTTTCTCCGCAGACGAGCCCTCGTCGAGCATTTTTTCTTCGGCAGACGAGCCCTCGTCGAGCATTTTTTCTTCGGCAGACGAGCCCTCGTCGAGCATTTTTTCTTCGGCAGACGAGCCCTCGTCGAAGAAAAGGTCCTCGGCAGACGAGCCCTCGTCGAAGAAAAGGTCCTCGGCAGACGAGCCCTCATCGAGCATTTTTTCTTCGGCAGACGAGCCCTCGTCGAGCATTTTTTCTTCGGCAGACGAGCCCTCGTCGAGCATTTTTTCTTCGGCAGACGAGCCCTCGTCGAGCATTTTTTCTTCGGCAGACGAGCCCTCGTCGAGCATTTTTTCTTCGGCAGACGAGCCCTCGTCGAAGAAAAGGTCCTCGGCAGACGAGCCCTCGTCGAAGAAAAGGTCCTCGGCAGACGAGCCCTCGTCGAGCATTTTTTCTTCGGCAGACGAGCCCTCGTCGAAGAAAAGGTCCTCGGCAGACGAGCCCTCGTCGAGCATTTTTTCTTCGGCAGACGAGCCCTCGTCGAAGAAAAGGTCCTCGGCAGACGAGCCCTCGTCGAGCATTTTTTCTTTGGCAGACGAGCCCTCGTCGAAGAAAAGGTCCTCGGCAGACGAGCCCTCGTCGAGCATTTTTTCTTCGGCAGACGAGCCCTCGTCGAAGAAAAGGTCCTCGGCAGACGAGCCCTCGTCGAGCATTTTTTCTTCGGCAGACGAGCCCTCGTCGAAGAAAAGGTCCTCGGCAGACGAGCCCTCGTCGAGCATTTTTTCTTCGGCAGACGAGCCCTCGTCGAGCATTTTTTCTTCGGCAGACGAGCCCTCGTCGAAGAAAAGGTCCTCGGCAGACGAGCCCTCATCGAGCATTTTTTCTTCGGCAGACGAGCCCTCGTCGAAGAAAAGGTCCTCGGCAGACGAGCCCTCGTCGAGCATTTTTTCTTCGGCAGACGAGCCCTCGTCGAGCATTTTTTCTTCGGCAGACGAGCCCTCGTCGAGCATTTTTTCTTCGGCAGACGAGCCCTCGTCGAAGAAAAGGTCCTCGGCAGACGACCCCTCGTCGAGCATTTTTTCTTCGGCAGACGAGCCCTCGTCGAGCATTTTTTCTTCGGCAGACGAGCCCTCGTCGAGCATTTTTTCTTCGGCAGACGAGCCCTCGTCGAGCATTTTTTCTTCGGCAGACGAGCCCTCGTCGAGCATTTTTTCTTCGGCAGACGAGCCCTCGTCGAGCATTTTTTCTCCGCAGACGAGCCCTCGTCGAGCATTTTTTCTTCGGCAGACGAGCCCTCGTCGAGCATTTTTTCTCCGCAGACGAGCCCTCGTCGAGCATTTTTTCTTCGGCAGACGAGCCCTCGTCGAGCATTTTTTCTCCGCAGACGAGCCCTCGTCGAGCATTTTTTCTTCGGCAGACGAGCCCTCGTCGAGCATTTTTTCTTCGGCAGACGAGCCCTCGTCGAAGAAAAGGTCCTCGGCAGACGAGCCCTCGTTGAAGAAAAGGTCCTCGGCAGACGAGCCCTCATCGAGCATTTTTTCTTCGGCAGACGAGCCCTCGTCGAGCATTTTTTCTTCGGCAGACGAGCCCTCGTCGAGCATTTTTTCTTCGGCAGACGAGCCCTCGTCGAAGAAAAGGTCCTCGGCAGACGAGCCCTCGTCGAAGAAAAGGTCCTCGGCAGACGAGCCCTCGTCGAGCATTTTTTCTTCGGCAGACGAGCCCTCGTCGAAGAAAAGGTCCTCGGCAGACGAGCCCTCGTCGAGCATTTTTTCTTCGGCAGACGAGCCCTCGTCGAAGAAAAGGTCCTCGGCAGACGAGCCCTCGTCGAGCATTTTTTCTTCGGCAGACGAGCCCTCGTCGAAGAAAAGGTCCTCGGCAGACGAGCCCTCGTCGAGCATTTTTTCTTCGGCAGACGAGCCCTCGTCGAAGAAAAGGTCCTCGGCAGACGAGCCCTCGTCGAGCATTTTTTCTTCGGCAGACGAGCCCTCGTCGAAGAAAAGGTCCTCGGTAGACGAGCCCTCGTCGAGCATTTTTTCTTCGGCAGACGAGCCCTCGTCGAGCATTTTTTCTTCGGCAGACGAGCCCTCGTCGAGCATTTTTTCTTCGGCAGACGAGCCCTCGTCGAGCATTTTTTCTCCGCAGACGAGCCCTCGTCGAGCATTTTTTGTTCGGCAGACGAGCCCTCGTCGAGCATTTTTTGTCCGCAGACGAGCCCTCGTCGAGCATTTTTTCTTCGGCAGACGAGCCCTCGTCGAGCATTTTTTCTTCGGCAGACGAGCCCTCTTCGAGCATTTTTTCTTCGGCAGACGAGCCCTCGTCGAGCATTTTTTCTTCGGCAGACGAGCCCTCGTCGAAGAAAAGGTCCTCGGCAGACGAGCCCTCGTCGAGCATTTTTTCTTCGGCAGACGAGCCCTCGTCGAAGAAAAGGTCCTCGGCAGACGAGCCCTCGTCGAAGAAAAGGTCCTCGGCAGACGAGCCCTCGTCGAGCATTTTTTCTTCGGCAGACGAGCCCTCGTCGAAGAAAAGGTCCTCGGCAGACGAGCCCTCGTCGAGCATTTTTTCTTCGGCAGACGAGCCCTCGTTGAAGAAAAGGTCCTCGGCAGACGAGCCCTCGTCGAGCATTTTTTCTTCGGCAGACGAGCCCTCGTCGAAGAAAAGGTCCTCGGCAGACGAGCCCTCGTCGAAGAAAAGGTCCTCGGCAGACGAGCCCTCGTCGAGCATTTTTTCTTCGGCAGACGAGCCCTCGTCGAGCATTTTTTCTTCGGCAGACGAGCCCTCGTCGAGCATTTTTTCTTCGGCAGACGAGCCCTCGTCGAGCATTTTTTCTTCGGCAGACGAGCCCTCGTCGAGCATTTTTTCTTCGGCAGACGAGCCCTCGTCGAGCATTTTTTCTTCGGCAGACAAGCCCTCGTCGAGCATTTTTTCTTCGGCAGACGAGCCCTCGTCGAAGAAAAGGTCCTCGGCAGACGAGCCCTCGTCGAAGAAAAGGTCCTCGGAAGACGAGCCCTCGTCGAGCATTTTTTCTTCGGCAGACGAGCCCTCGTCGAAGAAAAGGTCCTCGGCAGACGAGCCCTCGTCGAGCATTTTTTCTTCGGCAGACGAGCCCTCGTCGAAGAAAAGGTCCTCGGCAGACGAGCCCTCGTCGAGCATTTTTTCTTTGGCAGACGAGCCCTCGTCGAAGAAAAGGTCCTCGGCAGACGAGCCCTCGTCGAGCATTTTTTCTTCGGCAGACAAGCCCTCGTCGAAGAAAAGGTCCTCGGCAGACGAGCCCTCGTCGAGCATTTTTTCTTCGGCAGACGAGCCCTCGTCGAAGAAAAGGTCCTCGGCAGACGAGCCCTCGTCGAGCATTTTTTCTTCGGCAGACGAGCCCTCGTCGAAGAAAAGGTCATCGGTAGACGAGCCCTCGTCGAGCATTTTTTCTTCGGCAGACGAGCCCTCGTCGAGCATTTTTTCTTCGGCAGACAAGCCCTCGTCGAGCATTTTTTCTTCGGCAGACGAGCCCTCGTCGAGCATTTTTTCTTCGGCAGACGAGCCCTCGTCGAGCATTTTTTCTCCGCAGACGAGCCCTCGTCGAGCATTTTTTCTTCGGCAGACGAGCCCTCGTCGAGCATTTTTTCTCCGCAGACGAGCCCTCGTCGAGCATTTTTTCTTCGGCAGACGAGCCCTCGTCGAGCATTTTTTCTTCGGCAGACGAGCCCTCTTCGAGCATTTTTTCTTCGGCAGACGAGCCCTCGTCGAGCATTTTTTCTTCGGCAGACGAGCCCTCGTCGAAGAAAAGGTCCTCGGCAGACGAGCCCTCGTCGAGCATTTTTTCTTCGGCAGACGAGCCCTCGTTGAAGAAAAGGTCCTCGGCAGACGAGCCCTCGTCGAAGAAAAGGTCCTCGGCAGACGAGCCCTCGTCGAGCATTTTTTCTTCGGCAGACGAGCCCTCGTCGAAGAAAAGGTCCTCGGCAGACGAGCCCTCGTCGAGCATTTTTTCTTCGGCAGACGAGCCCTCGTCGAAGAAAAGGTCCTCGGCAGACGAGCCCTCGTCGAGCATTTTTTCTTCGGCAGACGAGCCCTCGTCGAAGAAAAGGTCCTCGGCAGACGAGCCCTCGTCGAGCATTTTTTCTTCGGCAGACGAGCCCTCGTCGAAGAAAAGGTCCTCGGCAGACGAGCCCTCGTCGAGCATTTTTTCTTCGGCAGACGAGCCCTCGTCAAAGAAAAGGTCCTCGGCAGACGAGCCCTCGTCGAGCATTTTTTCTTCGGCAGACGAGCCCTCGTCGAGCATTTTTTCTTCGGCAGACGAGCCCTCGTCGAAGAAAAGGTCCTCGGCAGACGAGCCCTCGTCGAGCATTTTTTCTTCGGCAGACGAGCCCTCGTCGAAGAAAAGGTCCTCGGCAGACGAGCCCTCGTCGAGCATTTTTTCTTCAGCAGACGAGCCCTCGTCGAGCATTTTTTCTTCGGCAGACGAGCCCTCGTCGAAGAAAAGGTCCTCGGCAGACGAGCCCTCGTCGAGCATTTTTTCTTCGGCAGACGAGCCCTCATCGAGCATTTTTTCTTCGGCAGACGAGCCCTCGTCGAGCATTTTTTCTTCGGCAGACGAGCCCTCGTCGAGCATTTTTTCTTCGGCAGACGAGCCCTCGTCGAGCATTTTTTCTCCGCAGACGAGCCCTCGTCGAGCATTTTTTCTTCGGCAGACGAGCCCTCGTCGAGCATTTTTTCTTCGGCAGACGAGCCCTCGTCGAGCATTTTTTCTTCGGCAGACGAGCCCTCGTCGAAGAAAAGGTCCTCGGCAGACGAGCCCTCGTCGAAGAAAAGGTCCTCGGCAGACGAGCCCTCGTCGAGCATTTTTTCTTCGGCAGACGAGCCCTCGTCGAGCATTTTTTCTTCGGCAGACGAGCCCTCGTCGAAGAAAAGGTCCTCGGCAGACGAGCCCTCGTCGAGCATTTTTTCTTCGGCAGACGAGCCCTCGTCGAAGAAAAGGTCCTCGGCAGACGAGCCCTCGTCGAGCATTTTTTCTTCGGCAGACGAGCCCTCGTCGAAGAAAAGGTCCTCGGCAGACGAGCCCTCGTCGAGCATTTTTTCTTCGGCAGACGAGCCCTCGTCGAAGAAAAGGTCCTCGGCAGACGAGCCCTCGTCGAGCATTTTTTCTTCGGCAGACGAGCCCTCGTCGAGCATTTTTTCTTCGGCAGACGAGCCCTCGTCGAAGAAAAGGTCCTCGGCAGACGAGCCCTCGTCGAGCATTTTTTCTTCGGCAGACGAGCCCTCGTCGAGCATTTTTTCTTCGGCAGACGAGCCCTCGTCGAGCATTTTTTCTTCGGCAGACGAGCCCTCGTCGAAGAAAAGGTCCTCGGCAGACGAGCCCTCGTCGAGCATTTTTTCTTCGGCAGACGAGCCCTCGTCGAAGAAAAGGTCCTCGCCAGACGAGCCCTCGTCGAGCATTTTTTCTTCGGCAGACGAGCCCTCGTCGAGCATTTTTTCTTCGGCAGACGAGCCCTCGTCGAGCATTTTTTCTTCGGCAGACGAGCCCTCGTCGAGCATTTTTTCTCCGCAGACGAGCCCTCGTCGAGCATTTTTTCTTCGGCAGACGAGCCCTCGTCGAGCATTTTTTCTCCGCAGACGAGCCCTCGTCGAGCATTTTTTCTTCGGCAGACGAGCCCTCATCGAGCATTTTTTCTCCGCAGACGAGCCCTCGTCGAGCATTTTTTCTTCGGCAGACGAGCCCTCGTCGAGCATTTTTTCTTCGGCAGACGAGCCCTCGTCGAGCATTTTTTCTTCGGCAGACGAGCCCTCGTCGAAGGAAAGGTCCTCGGCAGACGAGCCCTCGTCGAAGAAAAGGTCCTCGGCAGACGAGCCCTCATCGAGCATTTTTTCTTCGGCAGACGAGCCCTCGTCGAGCATTTTTTCTTCGGCAGACGAGCCCTCGTCGAAGAAAAGGTCCTCGGCAGACGAGCCCTCGTCGAAGAAAAGGTCCTCGGCAGACGAGCCCTCGTCGAGCATTTTTTCTTCGGCAGACGAGCCCTCGTCGAAGAAAAGGTCCTCGGCAGACGAGCCCTCGTCGAGCATTTTTTCTTCGGCAGACGAGCCCTCGTCGAAGAAAAGGTCCTCGGCAGACGAGCCCTCGTCGAGCATTTTTTCTTTGGCAGACGAGCCCTCGTCGAAGAAAAGGTCCTCGGCAGACGAGCCCTCGTCGAGCATTTTTTCTTCGGCAGACGAGCCCTCGTCGAAGAAAAGGTCCTCGGCAGACGAGCCCTCGTCGAGCATTTTTTCTTCGGCAGACGAGCCCTCGTCGAAGAAAAGGTCCTCGGCAGACGAGCCCTCGTCGAGCATTTTTTCTTCGGCAGACGAGCCCTCGTCGAAGAAAAGGTCCTCGGTAGACGAGCCCTCGTCGAGCATTTTTTCTTCGGCAGACGAGCCCTCGTCGAGCATTTTTTCTTCGGCAGACGAGCCCTCGTCGAGCATTTTTTCTTCGGCAGACGAGCCCTCGTCGAGCATTTTTTCTTCGGCAGACGAGCCCTCGTCGAGCAGTTTTTTCTCCGCAGACGAGCCCTCGTCGAGCATTTTTTCTTCGGCAGACGAGCCCTCGTCGAGCATTTTTTCTCCGCAGACGAGCCCTCGTCGAGCATTTTTTCTTCGGCAGACGAGCCCTCGTCGAGCATTTTTTCTTCGGCAGACGAGCCCTCTTCGAGCATTTTTTCTTCGGCAGACGAGCCCTCGTCGAGCATTTTTTCTTCGGCAGACGAGCCCTCGTCGAAGAAAAGGTCCTCGGCAGACGAGCCCTCGTCGAGCATTTTTTCTTCGGCAGACGAGCCCTCGTCGAAGAAAAGGTCCTCGGCAGACGAGCCCTCGTCGAAGAAAAGGTCCTCGGCAGACGAGCCCTCGTCGAGCATTTTTTCTTCGGCAGACGAGCCCTCGTCGAAGAAAAGGTCCTCGGCAGACGAGCCCTCGTCGAGCATTTTTTCTTCGGCAGACGAGCCCTCGTTGAAGAAAAGGTCCTCGGCAGACGAGCCCTCGTCGAGCATTTTTTCTTCGGCAGACGAGCCCTCGTCGAAGAAAAGGTCCTCGGCAGACGAGCCCTCGTCGAAGAAAAGGTCCTCGGCAGACGAGCCCTCGTCGAGCATTTTTTCTTCGGCAGACGAGCCCTCGTCGAGCATTTTTTCTTCGGCAGACGAGCCCTCGTCGAGCATTTATTCTTCGGCAGACGAGCCCTCGTCGAGCATTTTTTCTTCGGCAGACGAGCCCTCGTCGAGCATTTTTTCTTCGGCAGACGAGCCCTCGTCGAGCATTTTTTCTTCGGCAGACGAGCCCTCGTCGAGCATTTTTTCTTCGGCAGACGAGCCCTCGTCGAGCATTTTTTCTCCGCAGACGAGCCCTCGTCGAGCATTTTTTCTTCGGCAGACGAGCCCTCGTCGAGCATTTTTTCTCCGCAGACGAGCCCTCGTCGAGCATTTTTTCTTCGGCAGACGAGCCCTCGTCGAGCATTTTTTCTTCGGCAGACGAGCCCTCTTCGAGCATTTTTTCTTCGGCAGACGAGCCCTCGTCGAGCATTTTTTCTTCGGCAGACGAGCCCTCGTCGAAGAAAAGGTCCTCGGCAGACGAGCCCTCGTCGAGCATTTTTTCTTCGGCAGACGAGCCCTCGTTGAAGAAAAGGTCCTCGGCAGACGAGCCCTCGTCGAGCATTTTTTCTTCGGCAGACGAGCCCTCGTCGAGCATTTTTTCTTCGGCAGACGAGCCCTCGTCGAAGAAAAGGTCCTCGGCAGACGAGCCCTCGTCGAGCATTTTTTCTTCGGCAGACGAGCCCTCGTCGAAGAAAAGGTCCTCGGCAGACGAGCCCTCGTCGAGCATTTTTTCTTCAGCAGACGAGCCCTCGTCGAAGAAAAGGTCCTCGGCAGACGAGCCCTCGTCGCGCATTTTTTCTTCGGCAGACGAGCCCTCGTCGAAGAAAAGGTCCTCGGCAGACGAGCCCTCGTCGAGCATTTTTTCTTCGGCAGACGAGCCCTCGTCGAAGAAAAGGTCCTCGGCAGACGAGCCCTCGTCGAGCATTTTTTCTTCGGCAGACGAGCCCTCGTCGAGCATTTTTTCTTCGGCAGACGAGCCCTCGTCGAAGAAAAGGTCCTCGGCAGACGAGCCCTCGTCGAGCATTTTTTCTTCGGCAGACAAGCCCTCGTCGAGCATTTTTTCTTCGGCAGACGAGCCCTCGTCGAAGAAAAGGTCCTCGGCAGACGAGCCCTCGTCGAGCATTTTTTCTTCGGCAGACGAGCCCTCATCGAGCATTTTTTCTTCGGCAGACGAGCCCTCGTCGAGCATTTTTTCTTCGGCAGACGAGCCCTCGTCGAGCATTTTTTCTTCGGCAGACGAGCCCTCGTCGAGCATTTTTTCTCCGCAGACGAGCCCTCGTCGAGCATTTTTTCTTCGGCAGACGAGCCCTCGTCGAGCATTTTTTCTCCGCAGACGAGCCCTCGTCGAGCATTTTTTCTTCGGCAGACGAGCCCTCGTCGAGCATTTTTTCTTCGGCAGACGAGCCCTCTTCGAGCATTTTTTCTTCGGCAGACGAGCCCTCGTCGAGCATTTTTTCTTCGGCAGACGAGCCCTCGTCGAAGAAAAGGTCCTCGGCAGACGAGCCCTCGTCGAGCATTTTTTCTTCGGCAGACGAGCCCTCGTCGAAGAAAAGGTCCTCGGCAGACGAGCCCTCGTCGAGCATTTTTTCTTCGGCAGACGAGCCCTCGTCGAAGAAAAGGTCCTCGGCAGACGAGCCCTCGTCGAGCATTTTTTCTTCGGCAGACGAGCCCTCGTCGAAGAAAAGGTCCTCGGTAGACGAGCCCTCGTCGAGCATTTTTTCTTCGGCAGACGAGCCCTCGTCGAGCATTTTTTCTTCGGCAGACGAGCCCTCGTCGAGCATTTTTTCTTCGGCAGACGAGCCCTCGTCGAGCATTTTTTCTTCGGCAGACGAGCCCTCGTCGAGCAGTTTTTTTCTCCGCAGACGAGCCCTCGTCGAGCATTTTTTCTTCGGCAGACGAGCCCTCGTCGAGCATTTTTTCTCCGCAGACGAGCCCTCGTCGAGCATTTTTTCTTCGGCAGACGAGCCCTCGTCGAGCATTTTTTCTTCGGCAGACGAGCCCTCTTCGAGCATTTTTTCTTCGGCAGACGAGCCCTCGTCGAGCATTTTTTCTTCGGCAGACGAGCCCTCGTCGAAGAAAAGGTCCTCGGCAGACGAGCCCTCGTCGAGCATTTTTTCTTCGGCAGACGAGCCCTCGTCGAAGAAAAGGTCCTCGGCAGACGAGCCCTCGTCGAAGAAAAGGTCCTCGGCAGACGAGCCCTCGTCGAGCATTTTTTCTTCGGCAGACGAGCCCTCGTCGAAGAAAAGGTCCTCGGCAGACGAGCCCTCGTCGAGCATTTTTTCTTCGGCAGACGAGCCCTCGTTGAAGAAAAGGTCCTCGGCAGACGAGCCCTCGTCGAGCATTTTTTCTTCGGCAGACGAGCCCTCGTCGAAGAAAAGGTCCTCGGCAGACGAGCCCTCGTCGAAGAAAAGGTCCTCGGCAGACGAGCCCTCGTCGAGCATTTTTTCTTCGGCAGACGAGCCCTCGTCGAGCATTTTTTCTTCGGCAGACGAGCCCTCGTCGAGCATTTATTCTTCGGCAGACGAGCCCTCGTCGAGCATTTTTTCTTCGGCAGACGAGCCCTCGTCGAGCATTTTTTCTTCGGCAGACGAGCCCTCGTCGAGCATTTTTTCTTCGGCAGACGAGCCCTCGTCGAGCATTTTTTCTTCGGCAGACGAGCCCTCGTCGAGCATTTTTTCTCCGCAGACGAGCCCTCGTCGAGCATTTTTTCTTCGGCAGACGAGCCCTCGTCGAGCATTTTTTCTCCGCAGACGAGCCCTCGTCGAGCATTTTTTCTTCGGCAGACGAGCCCTCGTCGAGCATTTTTTCTTCGGCAGACGAGCCCTCTTCGAGCATTTTTTCTTCGGCAGACGAGCCCTCGTCGAGCATTTTTTCTTCGGCAGACGAGCCCTCGTCGAAGAAAAGGTCCTCGGCAGACGAGCCCTCGTCGAGCATTTTTTCTTCGGCAGACGAGCCCTCGTTGAAGAAAAGGTCCTCGGCAGACGAGCCCTCGTCGAGCATTTTTTCTTCGGCAGACGAGCCCTCGTCGAGCATTTTTTCTTCGGCAGACGAGCCCTCGTCGAAGAAAAGGTCCTCGGCAGACGAGCCCTCGTCGAGCATTTTTTCTTCGGCAGACGAGCCCTCGTCGAAGAAAAGGTCCTCGGCAGACGAGCCCTCGTCGAGCATTTTTTCTTCAGCAGACGAGCCCTCGTCGAAGAAAAGGTCCTCGGCAGACGAGCCCTCGTCGCGCATTTTTTCTTCGGCAGACGAGCCCTCGTCGAAGAAAAGGTCCTCGGCAGACGAGCCCTCGTCGAGCATTTTTTCTTCGGCAGACGAGCCCTCGTCGAAGAAAAGGTCCTCGGCAGACGAGCCCTCGTCGAGCATTTTTTCTTCGGCAGACGAGCCCTCGTCGAGCATTTTTTCTTCGGCAGACGAGCCCTCGTCGAAGAAAAGGTCCTCGGCAGACGAGCCCTCGTCGAGCATTTTTTCTTCGGCAGACGAGCCCTCGTCGAAGAAAAGGTCCTCGGCAGACGAGCCCTCGTCGAGCATTTTTTCTTCAGCAGACAAGCCCTCGTCGAGCATTTTTTCTTCGGCAGACGAGCCCTCGTCGAAGAAAAGGTCCTCGGCAGACGAGCCCTCGTCGAGCATTTTTTCTTCGGCAGACGAGCCCTCATCGAGCATTTTTTCTTCGGCAGACGAGCCCTCGTCGAGCATTTTTTCTTCGGCAGACGAGCCCTCGTCGAGCATTTTTTCTTCGGCAGACGAGCCCTCGTCGAGCATTTTTTCTCCGCAGACGAGCCCTCGTCGAGCATTTTTTCTTCGGCAGACGAGCCCTCGTCGAGCATTTTTTCTCCGCAGACGAGCCCTCGTCGAGCATTTTTTCTTCGGCAGACGAGCCCTCGTCGAGCATTTTTTCTTCGGCAGACGAGCCCTCTTCGAGCATTTTTTCTTCGGCAGACGAGCCCTCGTCGAGCATTTTTTCTTCGGCAGACGAGCCCTCGTCGAAGAAAAGGTCCTCGGCAGACGAGCCCTCGTCGAGCATTTTTTCTTCGGCAGACGAGCCCTCGTCGAAGAAAAGGTCCTCGGCAGACGAGCCCTCGTCGAGCATTTTTTCTTCGGCAGACGAGCCCTCGTCGAAGAAAAGGTCCTCGGCAGACGAGCCCTCGTCGAGCATTTTTTCTTCGGCAGACGAGCCCTCGTTGAAGAAAAGGTCCTCGGCAGACGAGCCCTCGTCGAGCATTTTTTCTTCGGCAGACGAGCCCTCGTCGAAGAAAAGGTCCTCGGCAGACGAGCCCTCGTCGAGCATTTTTTCTTCGGCAGACGAGCCCTCGTCGAAGAAAAGGTCCTCGGAAGACGAGCCCTCGTCGAGCATTTTTTCTTCGGCAGACGAGCCCTCGTCGAAGAAAAGGTCCTCGGCAGACGAGCCCTCGTCGAGCATTTTTTCTTCGGCAGACGAGCCCTAGTCGAAGAAAAGGTCCTCGGCAGACGAGCCCTCGTCGAGCATTTTTTCTTGGGCAGACGAGCCCTCATCGAGCATTTTTTCTTCGGCAGACGAGCCCTCGTCGAAGAAAAGGTCCTCGGCAGACGAGCCCTCGTCGAGCATTTTTTCTTCGGCAGACGAGCCCTCGTCGAAGAAAAGGTCCTCGGCAGACGAGCCCTCGTCGAGCATTTTTTCTTCAGCAGACGAGCCCTCGTCGAGCATTTTTTCTTCGGCAGACGAGCCCTCGTCGAAGAAAAGGTCCTCGGCAGACGAGCCCTCGTCGAGCATTTTTTCTTCGGCAGACGAGCCCTCGTCGAGCATTTTTTCTTCGGCAGACGAGCCCTCGTCAAAGAAAAGGTCCTCGGCAGACGAGCCCTCGTCGAGCATTTTTTCTTCGGCAGACGAGCCCTCGTCGAAGAAAAGGTCCTCGGCAGACGAGCCCTCGTCGAGCATTTTTTCTTCGGCAGACGAGCCCTCGTCGAAGAAAAGGTCCTCGGCAGACGAGCCCTCGTCGAAGAAAAGGTCCTCGGCAGACGAGCCCTCGTCGAGCATTTTTTCTTCGGCAGACGAGCCCTCGTCGAGCATTTTTTCTTCGGCAGACGAGCCCTCGTCGAGCATTTATTCTTCGGCAGACGAGCCCTCGTCGAGCATTTATTCTTCGGCAGACGAGCCCTCGTCGAGCATTTTTTCTTCGGCAGACGAGCCCTCGTCGAGCATTTTTTCTTCGGCAGACGAGCCCTCGTCGAGCATTTTTTCTTCGGCAGACGAGCCCTCGTCGAGCATTTTTTCTTCGGCAGACGAGCCCTCGTCGAGCATTTTTTCTCCGCAGACGAGCCCTCGTCGAGCATTTTTTCTTCGGCAGACGAGCCCTCGTCGAGCATTTTTTCTCCGCAGACGAGCCCTCGTCGAGCATTTTTTCTTCGGCAGACGAGCCCTCGTCGAGCATTTTTTCTTCGGCAGACGAGCCCTCTTCGAGCATTTTTTCTTCGGCAGACGAGCCCTCGTCGAGCATTTTTTCTTCGGCAGACGAGCCCTCGTCGAAGAAAAGGTCCTCGGCAGACGAGCCCTCGTCGAGCATTTTTTCTTCGGCAGACGAGCCCTCGTTGAAGAAAAGGTCCTCGGCAGACGAGCCCTAGTCGAAGAAAAGGTCCTCGGCAGACGAGCCCTCGTCGAGCATTTTTTCTTCGGCAGACGAGCCCTCGTCGAAGAAAAGGTCCTCGGCAGACGAGCCCTCGTCGAGCATTTTTTCTTCAGCAGACGAGCCCTCGTCGAAGAAAAGGTCCTCGGCAGACGAGCCCTCGTCGCGCATTTTTTCTTCGGCAGACGAGCCCTCGTCGAAGAAAAGGTCCTCGGCAGACGAGCCCTCGTCGAGCATTTTTTTCTTCGGCAGACGAGCCCTCGTCGAAGAAAAGGTCCTCGGCAGACGAGCCCTCGTCGAGCATTTTTTCTTCGGCAGACGAGCCCTCGTCGAGCATTTTTTCTTCGGCAGACGAGCCCTCGTCGAAGAAAAGGTCCTCGGCAGACGACCCCTCGTCGAGCATTTTTTCTTCGGCAGACGAGCCCTCGTCGAAGAAAAGGTCCTCGGCAAACGAGCCCTCGTCGAGCATTTTTTCTTCAGCAGACAAGCCCTCGTCGAGCATTTTTTCTTCGGCAGACGAGCCCTCGTCGAAGAAAAGGTCCTCGGCAGACGAGCCCTCGTCGAGCATTTTTTCTTCGGCAGACGAGCCCTCATCGAGCATTTTTTCTTCGGCAGACGAGCCCTCGTCGAGCATTTTTTCTTCGGCAGACGAGCCCTCGTCGAGCATTTTTTCTTCGGCAGACGAGCCCTCGTCGAGCATTTTTTCTCCGCAGACGAGCCCTCGTCGAGCATTTTTTCTTCGGCAGACGAGCCCTCGTCGAGCATTTTTTCTCCGCAGACGAGCCCTCGTCGAGCATTTTTTCTTCGGCAGACGAGCCCTCGTCGAGCATTTTTTCTTCGGCAGACGAGCCCTCTTCGAGCATTTTTTCTTCGGCAGACGAGCCCTCGTCGAGCATTTTTTCTTCGGCAGACGAGCCCTCGTCGAAGAAAAGGTCCTCGGCAGACGAGCCCTCGTCGAGCATTTTTTCTTCGGCAGACGAGCCCTCGTCGAAGAAAAGGTCCTCGGCAGACGAGCCCTCGTCGAGCATTTTTTCTTCGGCAGACGAGCCCTCGTCGAAGAAAAGGTCCTCGGCAGACGAGCCCTCGTCGAGCATTTTTTCTTCGGCAGACGAGCCCTCGTTGAAGAAAAGGTCCTCGGCAGACGAGCCCTCGTCGAGCATTTTTTCTTCGGCAGACGAGCCCTCGTCGAAGAAAAGGTCCTCGGCAGACGAGCCCTCGTCGAGCATTTTTTCTTCGGCAGACGAGCCCTCGTCGAAGAAAAGGTCCTCGGAAGACGAGCCCTCGTCGAGCATTTTTTCTTCGGCAGACGAGCCCTCGTCGAAGAAAAGGTCCTCGGCAGACGAGCCCTCGTCGAGCATTTTTTCTTCGGCAGACGAGCCCTAGTCGAAGAAAAGGTCCTCGGCAGACGAGCCCTCGTCGAGCATTTTTTCTTGGGCAGACGAGCCCTCATCGAGCATTTTTTCTTCGGCAGACGAGCCCTCGTCGAAGAAAAGGTCCTCGGCAGACGAGCCCTCGTCGAGCATTTTTTCTTCGGCAGACGAGCCCTCGTCGAAGAAAAGGTCCTCGGCAGACGAGCCCTCGTCGAGCATTTTTTCTTCAGCAGACGAGCCCTCGTCGAGCATTTTTTCTTCGGCAGACGAGCCCTCGTCGAAGAAAAGGTCCTCGGCAGACGAGCCCTCGTCGAGCATTTTTTCTTCGGCAGACGAGCCCTCGTCGAGCATTTTTTCTTCGGCAGACGAGCCCTCGTCAAAGAAAAGGTCCTCGGCAGACGAGCCCTCGTCGAGCATTTTTTCTTCGGCAGACGAGCCCTCGTCGAAGAAAAGGTCCTCGGCAGACGAGCCCTCGTCGAGCATTTTTTCTTCGGCAGACGAGCCCTCGTCGAAGAAAAGGTCCTCGGCAGACGAGCCCTCGTCGAGCATTTTTTCTTCGGCAGACGAGCCCTCGTCGAAGAAAAGGTCCTCGGCAGACGAGCCCTCGTCGAGCATTTTTTCTTCGGCAGACGAGCCCTCGTCGAAGAAAATGTCCTCGGCAGACAAGCCCTCGTCGAGCATTTTTTCTTCGGCAGACGAGCCCTCGTCGAAGAAAAGGTCCTCGGCAGACGAGCCCTCGTCGAGCATTTTTTCTTCGGCAGACGAGCCCTCGTCGAAGAAAAGGTCCTCGGCAGACGAGCCCTCGTCGAGCATTTTTTCTTCGGCAGACGAGCCCTCGTCGAAGAAAAGGTCCTCGGCAGACGAGCCCTCGTCGAGCATTTTTTCTTCGGCAGACGAGCCCTCGTCGAGCATTTTTTCTTCGGCAGACGAGCCCTCGTCGAGCATTTTTTCTTCGGCAGACGAGCCCTCGTCGAGCATTTTTTCTTCGGCAGACGAGCCCTCGTCGAAGAAAAGGTCCTCGGCAGACGAGCCCTCGTCGAGCATTTTTTCTTCGGCAGACGAGCCCTCGTCGAGCATTTTTTCTTCGGCAGACGAGCCCTCGTCGAAGAAAAGGTCCTCGGCAGACGAGCCCTCGTCGAGCATTTTTTCTTCGGCAGACGAGCCCTCGTCGAAGAAAAGGTCCTCGGCAGACGAGCCCTCGTCGAGCATTTTTTCTTCGGCAGACGAGCCCTCGTCAAGCATTTTTTCTTCGGTAGTCGAGCCCTCGTTGAGCATTTTTTCTTCGGCAGACGAGCCCTCGTCGAAGAAAAGGTACTCGGCAGACGAGCCCTCGTCGAGCATTTTTTCTTCGGCAGACGAGCCCTCGTCGAGCATTTTTTCTTCGGCAGACGAGCCCTCGTCGAGCATTTTTTCTTCGGCAGACGAGCCCTCGTCGAGCATTTTTTCTCCGCAGACGAGCCCTCGTCGAGCATTTTTTCTTCGGCAGACGAGCCCTCGTCGAGCATTTTTTCTCCGCAGACGAGCCCTCGTCGAGCATTTTTTCTTCGGCAGACGAGCCCTCGTCGAGCATTTTTTCTTCGGCAGACGAGCCCTCTTCGAGCATTTTTTCTTCGGCAGACGAGCCCTCGTCGAGCATTTTTTCTTCGGCAGACGAGCCCTCGTCGAAGAAAAGGTCCTCGGCAGACGAGCCCTCGTCGAGCATTTTTTCTTCGGCAGACGAGCCCTCGTCGAAGAAAAGGTCCTCGGCAGACGAGCCCTCGTCGAAGAAAAGGTCCTCGGCAGACGAGCCCTCGTCGAGCATTTTTTCTTCGGCAGACGAGCCCTCGTCGAAGAAAAGGTCCTCGGCAGACGAGCCCTCGTCGAGCATTTTTTCTTCGGCAGACGAGCCCTCGTCGAAGAAAAGGTCCTCGGCAGACGAGCCCTCGTCGAGCATTTTTTCTTCGGCAGACGAGCCCTCGTCGAAGAAAAGGTCCTCGGCAGACGAGCCCTCGTCGAGCATTTTTTCTTCGGCAGACGAGCCCTCGTCGAAGAAAAGGTCCTCGGCAGACGAGCCCTCGTCGAGCATTTTTTCTTCGGCAGACGAGCCCTCGTCGAAGAAAAGGTCCTCGGCAGACGAGCCCTCGTCGAGCATTTTTTCTTCGGCAGACGAGCCCTCGTCGAAGAAAAGGTCCTCGGCAGACGAGCCCTCGTCGAGCATTTTTTCTTCGGCAGACGAGCCCTCGTCGAAGAAAAGGTCCTCGGCAGACGAGCCCTCGTCGAGCATTTTTTCTTTGGCAGACGAGCCCTCGTCGAAGAAAAGGTCCTCGGCAGACGAGCCCTCGTCGAGCATTTTTTCTTCGGCAGACGAGCCCTCGTCGAAGAAAAGGTCCTCGGCAGACGAGCCCTCGTCGAGCATTTTTTCTTCGGCAGACGAGCCCTCGTCGAAGAAAAGGTCCTCGGCAGACGAGCCCTCGTCGAGCATTTTTTCTTCGGCAGACGAGCCCTCGTCGAAGAAAAGGTCCTCGGCAGACGAGCCCTCGTCGAGCATTTTTTCTTCGGCAGACGAGCCCTCGTCGAGCATTTTTTCTTCGGCAGACGAGCCCTCGTCGAAGAAAAGGTCCTCGGCAGACGAGCCCTCGTCGAGCATTTTTTCTTCGGCAGACGAGCCCTCGTCGAGCATTTTTTCTTCGGCAGACGAGCCCTCGTCGAGCATTTTTTCTTCGGCAGACGAGCCCTCGTCGAGCATTTTTTCTTCGGCAGACGAGCCCTCGTCGAGCATTTTTTCTCCGCAGACGAGCCCTCGTCGAGCATTTTTTCTTCGGCAGACGAGCCCTCGTCGAGCATTTTTTCTCCGCAGACGAGCCCTCGTCGAGCATTTTTTCTTCGGCAGACGAGCCCTCGTCGAGCATTTTTTCTTCGGCAGACGAGCCCTCTTCGAGCATTTTTTCTTCGGCAGACGAGCCCTCGTCGAGCATTTTTTCTTCGGCAGACGAGCCCTCGTCGAAGAAAAGGTCCTCGGCAGACGAGCCCTCGTCGAGCATTTTTTCTTCGGCAGACGAGCCCTCGTCGAAGAAAAGGTCCTCGGCAGACGAGCCCTCGTCGAAGAAAAGGTCCTCGGCAGACGAGCCCTCGTCGAGCATTTTTTCTTCGGCAGACGAGCCCTCGTCGAAGAAAAGGTCCTCGGCAGACGAGCCCTCGTCGAAGAAAAGGTCCTCGGCAGACGAGCCCTCGTCGAGCATTTTTTCTTCGGCAGACGAGCCCTCGTCGAAGAAAAGGTCCTCGGCAGACGAGCCCTCGTCGAGCATTTTTTCTTCGGCAGACGAGCCCTCGTTGAAGAAAAGGTCCTCGGCAGACGAGCCCTCGTCGAGCATTTTTTCTTCGGCAGACGAGCCCTCGTCGAAGAAAAGGTCCTCGGCAGACGAGCCCTCGTCGAGCATTTTTTCTTCGGCAGACGAGCCCTCGTCGAAGAAAAGGTCCTCGGCAGACGAGCCCTCGTCGAGCATTTTTTCTTCGGCAGACGAGCCCTCGTCGAAGAAAAGGTCCTCGGCAGACGAGCCCTCGTCGAGCATTTTTTCTTCGGCAGACGAGCCCTCGTCGAAGAAAAGGTCCTCGGCAGACGAGCCCTCGTCGAGCATTTTTTCTTCGGCAGACGAGCCCTCGTCGAGCATTTTTTCTTCGGCAGACGAGCCCTCGTCGAAGAAAAGGTCCTCGGCAGACGAGCCCTCGTCGAGCATTTTTTCTTCGGCAGACGAGCCCTCGTCGAAGAAAAGGTCCTCGGCAGACGAGCCCTCGTCGAGCATTTTTTCTTCAGCAGACGAGCCCTCGTCGAGCATTTTTTCTTCGGCAGACGAGCCCTCGTCGAAGAAAAGGTCCTCGGCAGACGAGCCCTCGTCGAGCATTTTTTCTTCGGCAGACGAGCCCTCGTCGAGCATTTTTTCTTCGGCAGACGAGCCCTCGTCGAAGAAAAGGTCCTCGGCAGACGAGCCCTCGTCGAGCATTTTTTCTTCGGCAGACGAGCCCTCGTCGAAGAAAAGGTCCTCGGCAGACGAGCCCTCGTCGAGCATTTTTTCTTCGGCAGACGAGCCCTCGTCGAGCATTTTTTCTTCGGCAGACGAGCCCTCGTCGAAGAAAAGGTCCTCGGCAGACGAGCCCTCGTCGAGCATTTTTTCTTCGGCAGACGAGCCCTCGTCGAAGAAAAGGTCCTCGGCAGACGAGCCCTCGTCGAGCATTTTTTCTTCGGCAGACGAGCCCTCGTCGAAGAAAAGGTCCTCGGCAGACGAGCCCTCGTCGAGCATTTTTTCTTCGGCAGACGAGCCCTCGTCGAGCATTTTTTCTTCGGCAGACGAGCCCTCGTCGAAGAAAAGGTCCTCGGCAGACGAGCCCTCGTCGAGCATTTTTTCTTCGGCAGACGAGCCCTCGTCGAAGAAAAGGTCCTCGGCAGACGAGCCCTCGTCGAGCATTTTTTCTTCGGCTGACGAGCCCTCGTCGAGCATTTTTTCTTCGGCAGACGAGCCCTCGTCGAGCATTTTTTCGTTGGCAGACGAGCCCTCGTCGAGCATTTTTTCTTCGGCAGACGAGCCCTCGTCGAAGAAAAGGTCCTCGGCAGACGAGCCCTCGTCGAGCATTTTTTCTTCGGCAGACGAGCCCTCGTCGAAGAAAAGGTCCTCGGCAGACGAGCCCTCGTCGAGCATTTTTTCTTCGGCAGACGAGCCCTCGTCGAGCATTTTTTCTTCGGCAGACGAGCCCTCGTCGAAGAAAAGGTCCTCGGCAGACGAGCCCTCGTCGAGCATTTTTTCTTCGGCAGACGAGCCCTCGTCGAAGAAAAGGTCCTCGGCAGACGAGCCCTCGTCGAGCATTTTTTCTTCGGCAGACGAGCCCTCGTCGAAGAAAAGGTCCTCGGCAGACGAGCCCTCGTCGAGCATTTTTTCTTCGGCAGACGAGCCCTCGTCGAGCATTTTTTCTTCGGCAGACGAGCCCTCGTCGAAGAAAAGGTCCTCGGCAGACGAGCCCTCGTCGAAGAAAAGGTCCTCGGCAGACGAGGCCTCGTCGCGCATTTTTTCTTCGGCAGACGAGCCCTCGTCGAGCATTTTTTCTTCGGCAGACGAGCCCTCGTCGAGCATTTTTTCTTCGGCAGACGAGCCTCGTCGAAGAAAAGGTCCTCGGCAGACGAGCCCTCGTCGAGCATTTTTTCTTCGGCAAACGAGCCCTCGTCGAAGAAAAGGTCCTCGGCAGACGAGCCCTCGTCGAGCATTTTTTCTTCGGCAGACGAGCCCTCGTCGAGCATTTTTTCTTCGGCAGACGAGCCCTCGTCGAAGAAAAGGTCCTCGGCAGACGAGCCCTCGTCGAGCATTTTTTCTTCGGCAGACGAGCCCTCGTCGAAGAAAAGGTCCTCGGCAGACGAGCCCTCGTCGAGCATTTTTTCTTCGGCAGACGAGCCCTCGTCGAAGAAAAGGTCCTCGGCAGACGAGCCCTCGTCGAGCATTTTTTCTTCGGCAGACGAGCCCTCGTCGAAGAAAAGGTCCTCGGCAGACGAGCCCTCGTCGAGCATTTTTTCTTCGGCAGACGAGCCCTCGTCGAGCATTTTTTCTTCGGCAGACGAGCCCTCGTCGAGCATTTTTTCTTCGGCAGACGAGCCCTCGTCGAAGAAAAGGTCCTCGGCAGACGAGCCCTCGTCGAAGAAAAGGTCCTCGGCAGACGAGCCCTCGTCGAGCATTTTTTCTTCGGCAGACGAGCCCTCGTCGAAGAAAAGGTCCTCGGCAGACGAGCCCTCGTCGAGCATTTTTTCTTCGGCAGACGAGCCCTCGTCGAAGAAAAGGTCCTCGGCAGACGAGCCCTCGTCGAGCATTTTTTCTTCGGCAGACGAGCCCTCGTCGAAGAAAAGGTCCTCGGCAGACGAGCCCTCGTCGAGCATTTTTTCTTCGGCAGACGAGCCCTCGTCGAAGAAAAGGTCCTCGGCAGACGAGCCCTCGTCGAGCATTTTTTCTTCGGCAGACGAGCCCTCGTCGAAGAAAAGGTCCTCGGCAGACGAGCCCTCATCGACCATTTTTTCTTCGGCAGACGAGCCCTCGTCGAAGAAAAGGTCCTCGGCAGACGAGCCCTCGTCGAGCATTTTTTCTTCGGCAGACGAGCCCTCGTCGAAGAAAAGGTCCTCGGCAGACGAGCCCTCGTCGAGCATTTTTTCTTCGGCAGACGAGCCCTCGTCGAGCATTTTTTCTTTGGCAGACGAGCCCTCGTCGAGCATTTTTTCTCCGCAGACGAGCCCTCGTCGAGCATTTTTTCTTCGGCAGACGAGCCCTCGTCGAGCATTTTTTCTCCGCAGACGAGCCCTCGTCGAGCATTTTTTCTTCGGCAGACGAGCCCTCGCCGAGCATTTTTTCTTCGGCAGACGAGCCCTCGTCGAGCATTTTTTCTTCAGCAGACGAGCCCTCGTCGAGCATTTTTTCTTCGGCAGACGAGCCCTCGTCGAAGAAAAGGTCCTCGGCAGACGAGCCCTCGTCGAGCATTTTTTCTTCGGCAGACGAGCCCTCGTCGAAGAAAAGGTCCTCGGCAGACGAGCCCTCGTCGAAGAAAAGGTCCCCGGCAGACGAGCCCTCGTCGAGCATTTTTTCTTCGGCAGACGAGCCCTCGTCGAAGAAAAGGTCCTCGGCAGACGAGCCCTCGTCGAGCATTTTTTCTTCGGCAGACGAGCCCTCGTCGAAGAAAAGGTCCTCGGCAGACGAGCCCTCGTCGAGCATTTTTTCTTCGGCAGACGAGCCCTCGTCGAAGAAAAGGTCCTCGGCAGACGAGCCCTCGTCGAGCATTTTTTCTTCGGCAGACGAGCCCTCGTCGAAGAAAAGGTCCTCGGCAGACGAGCCCTCGTCGAGCATTTTTTCTTCGGCAGACGAGCCCTCGTCGAAGAAAAGGTCCTCGGCAGACGAGCCCTCGTCGAGCATTTTTTCTTCGGCAGACGAGCCCTCGTCGAAGAAAAGGTCCTCGGCAGACGAGCCCTCGTCGAGCATTTTTTCTGCGGCAGACGAGCCCTCGTCGAAGAAAAGGTCCTCGGCAGACGAGCCCTCGTCGAGCATTTTTTCTTCGGCAGACGAGCCCTCGTCGAGCATTTTTTCTTCGGCAGACGAGCCCTCGTCGAAGAAAAGGTCCTCGGCAGACGAGCCCTCGTCGAGCATTTTTTCTTCGGCAGACGAGCCCTCGTCGAAGAAAAGGTCCTCGGCAGACGAGCCCTCGTCGAGCATTTTTTCTTCGGCAGACGAGCCCTCGTCGAAGAAAAGGTCCTCGGCAGACGAGCCCTCGTCGAGCATTTTTTCTTCGGCAGACGAGCCCTCGTCGAGCATTTTTTCTTCGGCAGACGAGCCTTCGTCGAAGAAAAGGTCCTCGGCAGACGAGACCTCGTCGAGCATTTTTTCTTCGGCAGACGAGCCCTCGTCGAGCATTTTTTCTTCGGCAGACGAGCCCTCGTCGAGCATTTTTTCTTCGGCAGACGAGCCCTCGTCGAGCATTTTTTCTTCGGCAGACGAGCCCTCGTCGAGCATTTTTTCTTCGGTAGACGAGCCCTCGTCGAAGAAAAGGTCCTCGGCAGACGAGCCCTCGTCGAGCATTTTTTCTTCGGCAGACGAGCCCTCGTCGAAGAAAAGGTCCTCGGCAGACGAGCCCTCGTCGAGCATTTTTTCTTCGGCAGACGAGCCCTCGTCGAGCATTTTTTCTTCGGCAGACGAGCCCTCGTCGAAGAAAAGGTCCTCGGCAGACGAGCCCTCGTCGAGCATTTTTTCTTCGGCAGACGAGCCCTCGTCGAGCATTTTTTCTTCGGCAGACGAGCCCTCGTCGAGCATTTTTTCTTCGGCAGACGAGCCCTCGTCGAGCATTTTTTCTTCGGCAGACGAGCCCTCGTCGAAGAAAAGTTCCCCGGCAGACGAGCCCTCGTCGAGCATTTTTTCTTCGGCAGACGAGCCCTCGTCGAAGAAAAGGTCCTTGGCAGACGAGCCCTCGTCGAGCATTTTTTCTTCGGCAGACGAGCCCTCGTCGAAGAAAAGGTCCTCGGCAGACGAGCCCTCGTCGAGCATTTTTTCTTCGGCAGATGAGCCCTCGTCGAAGAAAAGGTCCTCGGCAGACGAGCCCTCGTCGAGCATTTTTTCTTCGGCAGACGAGCCCTCGTCGAGCATTTTTTCTTCGGCAGACGAGCCCTCGTCGAAGAGAAGGTCCTCGGCAGACGAGCCCTCGTCGAGCATTTTTTCTTCGGCAGACGAGCCCTCGTCGAGCATTTTTTCTTCGGCAGACGAGCCCTCGTCGAAGAAAAGGTCCTCGGCAGACGAGCCCTCGTCGAAGAAAAGGTCCTCGGCAGACGAGCCCTCGTCGAGCATTTTTTCTTCGGCAGACGAGCCCTCGTCGAGCATTTTTTCTTCGGCAGACGAGCCCTCGTCGAGCATTTTTTCTTCGGCAGACGAGCCCTCGTCGAAGAAAAGGTCCTCGGCAGACGAGCCCTCGTCGAGCATTTTTCCTTCGGCAGACGAGCCCTCGTCGAAGAAAAGGTCCTCGGCAGACGAGCCCTCGTCGAGCATTTTTTCTTCGGCAGACGAGCCCTCGTCGAGCATTTTTTCTTCGGCAGACGAGCCCTCGTCGAAGAAAAGGTCCTCGGCAGACGAGCCCTCGTCGAGCATTTTTTCTTCGGCAGACGAGCCCTCGTCGAAGAAAAGGTCCTCGCCAGACGAGCCCTCGTCGAGCATTTTTTCTTCGGCAGACGAGCCCTCGTCGAGCATTTTTTCTTCGGCAGACGAGCCCTCGTCGAGCATTTTTTCTTCGGCAGACGAGCCCTCGTCGAGCATTTTTTCTTCGGCAGACGAGCCCTCGTCGAGCATTTTTTCTTCGGCAGACGAGCCCTCGTCGAAGAAAAGGTCCTCGGCAGACGAGCCCTCGTCGAAGAAAAGGTCCTCGGCAGACGAGCCCTCGTCGAGCATTTTTTCTTCGGCAGACGAGCCCTCGTCGAGCATTTTTTCTTCGGCAGACGAGCCCTCGTCGAGCATTTTTTCTTCGGCAGACGAGCCTCGTCGAAGAAAAGGTCCTCGGCAGACGAGCCCTCGTCGAGCATTTTTTCTTCGGCAAACGAGCCCTCGTCGAAGAAAAGGTCCTCGGCAGACGAGCCCTCGTCGAGCATTTTTTCTTCGGCAGACGAGCCCTCGTCGAGCATTTTTTCTTCGGCAGACGAGCCCTCGTCGAGCATTTTTTCTTCGGCAGACGAGCCCTCGTCGAAGAAAAGGTCCTCGGCAGACGAGCCCTCGTCGAGCATTTTTTCTTCGGCAGACGAGCCCTCGTCGAAGAAAAGGTCCTCGGCAGACGAGCCCTCGTCGAGCATTTTTTCTTCGGCAGACGAGCCCTCGTCGAGCATTTTTTCTTCGGCAGACGAGCCCTCGTCGAAGAAAAGGTCCTCGGCAGACGAGCCCTCGTCGAGCATTTTTTCTTCGGCAGACGAGCCCTCGTCGAAGAAAAGGTCTTCGGCAGACGAGCCCTCGTCGAGCATTTTTTCTTCGGCAGACGAGCCCTCGTCGAAGAAAAGGTCCTCGGCAGACGAGCCCTCGTCGAGCATTTTTTCTTCGGCAGACGAGCCCTCGTCGAAGAAAAGGTCCTCGGCAGACGAGCCCTCGTCGAGCATTTTTTCTTCGGCAGACGAGCCCTCGTCGAGCATTTTTTCTTCGGCAGACGAGCCCTCGTCGAAGAAAAGGTCCTCGGCAGACGAGCCCTCGTCGAGCATTTTTTCTTCGGCAGACGAGCCCTCGTCGAGCATTTTTTCTTCGGCAGACGAGCCCTCGTCGAGCATTTTTTCTTCGGCAGACGAGCCCTCGTCGAAGAAAAGGTCCTCGGCAGACGAGCCCTCGTCGAGCATTTTTTCTTCGGCAGACGAGCCCTCGTCGAAGAAAAGGTCCTCGGCAGACGAGCCCTCGTCGAGCATTTTTTCTTCGGCAGACGAGCCCTCGTCGAAGAAAAGGTCCTCGGCAGACGAGCCCTCGTCGAGCATTTTTTCTTCGGCAGACGAGCCCTCGTCGAGCATTTTTTCTTCGGCAGACGAGCCCTCGTCGAAGAAAAGGTCCTCGGCAGACGAGCCCTCGTCGAGCATTTTTTCTTCGGCAGACGAGCCCTCGTCGAAGAAAAGGTCCTCGGCAGACGAGCCCTCGTCGAGCATTTTTTCTTCGGCAGACGAGCCCTCGTCGAAGAAAAGGTCCTCGGCAGACGAGCCCTCGTCGAGCATTTTTTCTTCGGCAGACGAGCCCTCGTCGAAGAAAAGGTCCTCGGCAGACGAGCCCTCGTCGAGCATTTTTTCTTCGGCAGACGAGCCCTCGTCGAGCATTTTTTCTTCGGCAGACGAGCCTTCGTCGAAGAAAAGGTCCTCGGCAGACGAGACCTCGTCGAGCATTTTTTCTTCGGCAGACGAGCCCTCGTCGAGCATTTTTTCTTCGGCAGACGAGCCCTCGTCGAGCATTTTTTCTTCGGCAGACGAGCCCTCGTCGAGCATTTTTTCTTCGGTAGACGAGCCCTCGTCGAAGAAAAGGTCCTCGGCAGACGAGCCCTCGTCGAGCATTTTTTCTTCGGCAGACGAGCCCTCGTCGAAGAAAAGGTCCTCGGCAGACGAGCCCTCGTCGAGCATTTTTTCTTCGGCAGACGAGCCCTCGTCGAGCATTTTTTCTTCGGCAGACGAGCCCTCGTCGAAGAAAAGGTCCTCGGCAGACGAGCCCTCGTCGAGCATTTTTTCTTCGGCAGACGAGCCCTCGTCGAGCATTTTTTCTTCGGCAGACGAGCCCTCGTCGAGCATTTTTTCTTCGGCAGACGAGCCCTCGTCGAAGAAAAGTTCCCCGGCAGACGAGCCCTCGTCGAGCATTTTTTCTTCGGCAGACGAGCCCTCGTCGAAGAAAAGGTCCTTGGCAGACGAGCCCTCGTCGAGCATTTTTTCTTCGGCAGACGAGCCCTCGTCGAAGAAAAGGTCCTCGGCAGACGAGCCCTCGTCGAGCATTTTTTCTTCGGCAGATGAGCCCTCGTCGAAGAAAAGGTCCTCGGCAGACGAGCCCTCGTCGAGCATTTTTTCTTCGGCAGACGAGCCCTCGTCGAGCATTTTTTCTTCGGCAGACGAGCCCTCGTCGAAGAAAAGGTCCTCGGCAGACGAGCCCTCGTCGAGCATTTTTTCTTCGGCAGACGAGCCCTCGTCGAGCATTTTTTCTTCGGCAGACGAGCCCTCGTCGAAGAAAAGGTCCTCGGCAGACGAGCCCTCGTCGAAGAAAAGGTCCTCGGCAGACGAGCCCTCGTCGAGCATTTTTTCTTCGGCAGACGAGCCCTCGTCGAGCATTTTTTCTTCGGCAGACGAGCCCTCGTCGAGCATTTTTTCTTCGGCAGACGAGCCCTCGTCGAAGAAAAGGTCCTCGGCAGACGAGCCCTCGTCGAGCATTTTTCCTTCGGCAGACGAGCCCTCGTCGAAGAAAAGGTCCTCGGCAGACGAGCCCTCGTCGAGCATTTTTTCTTCGGCAGACGAGCCCTCGTCGAGCATTTTTTCTTCGGCAGACGAGCCCTCGTCGAAGAAAAGGTCCTCGGCAGACGAGCCCTCGTCGAGCATTTTTTCTTCGGCAGACGAGCCCTCGTCGAAGAAAAGGTCCTCGCCAGACGAGCCCTCGTCGAGCATTTTTTCTTCGGCAGACGAGCCCTCGTCGAGCATTTTTTCTTCGGCAGACGAGCCCTCGTCGAGCATTTTTTCTTCGGCAGACGAGCCCTCGTCGAGCATTTTTTCTTCGGCAGACGAGCCCTCGTCGAGCATTTTTTCTTCGGCAGACGAGCCCTCGTCGAAGAAAAGGTCCTCGGCAGACGAGCCCTCGTCGAAGAAAAGGTCCTCGGCAGACGAGCCCTCGTCGAGCATTTTTTCTTCGGCAGACGAACCCTCGTCGAGCATTTTTTCTTCGGCAGACGAGCCCTCGTCGAGCATTTTTTCTTCGGCAGACGAGCCTCGTCGAAGAAAAGGTCCTCGGCAGACGAGCCCTCGTCGAGCATTTTTTCTTCGGCAAACGAGCCCTCGTCGAAGAAAAGGTCCTCGGCAGACGAGCCCTCGTCGAGCATTTTTTCTTCGGCAGACGAGCCCTCGTCGAGCATTTTTTCTTCGGCAGACGAGCCCTCGTCGAAGAAAAGGTCCTCGGCAGACGAGCCCTCGTCGAGCATTTTTTCTTCGGCAGACGAGCCCTCGTCGAAGAAAAGGTCCTCGGCAGACGAGCCCTCGTCGAGCATTTTTTCTTCGGCAGACGAGCCCTCGTCGAGCATTTTTTCTTCGGCAGACGAGCCCTCGTCGAAGAAAAGGTCCTCGGCAGACGAGCCCTCGTCGAGCATTTTTTCTTCGGCAGACGAGCCCTCGTCGAAGAAAAGGTCTTCGGCAGACGAGCCCTCGTCGAGCATTTTTTCTTCGGCAGACGAGCCCTCGTCGAAGAAAAGGTCCTCGGCAGACGAGCCCTCGTCGAGCATTTTTTCTTCGGCAGACGAGCCCTCGTCGAAGAAAAGGTCCTCGGCAGACGAGCCCTCGTCGAGCATTTTTTCTTCGGCAGACGAGCCCTCGTCGAGCATTTTTTCTTCGGCAGACGAGCCCTCGTCGAAGAAAAGGTCCTCGGCAGACGAGCCCTCGTCGAGCATTTTTTCTTCGGCAGACGAGCCCTCGTCGAGCATTTTTTCTTCGGCAGACGAGCCCTCGTCGAAGAAAAGGTCCTCGGCAGACGAGCCCTCGTCGAGCATTTTTTCTTCGGCAGACGAGCCCTCGTCGAAGAAAAGGTCCTCGGCAGACGAGCCCTCGTCGAGCATTTTTTCTTCGGCAGACGAGCCCTCGTCGAAGAAAAGGTCCTCGGCAGACGAGCCCTCGTCGAGCATTTTTTCTTCGGCAGACGAGCCCTCGTCGAGCATTTTTTCTTCGGCAGACGAGCCCTCGTCGAAGAAAAGGTCCTCGGCAGACGAGCCCTCGTCGAGCATTTTTTCTTCGGCAGACGAGCCCTCGTCGAAGAAAAGGTCCTCGGCAGACGAGCCCTCGTCGAGCATTTTTTCTTCGGCAGACGAGCCCTCGTCGAAGAAAAGGTCCTCGGCAGACGAGCCCTCGTCGAGCATTTTTTCTTCGGCAGACGAGCCCTCGTCGAAGAAAAGGTCCTCGGCAGACGAGCCCTCGTCGAGCATTTTTTCTTCGGCAGACGAGCCCTCGTCGAGCATTTTTTCTTCGGCAGACGAGCCTTCGTCGAAGAAAAGGTCCTCGGCAGACGAGACCTCGTCGAGCATTTTTTCTTCGGCAGACGAGCCCTCGTCGAGCATTTTTTCTTCGGCAGACGAGCCCTCGTCGAGCATTTTTTCTTCGGCAGACGAGCCCTCGTCGAGCATTTTTTCTTCGGCAGACGAGCCCTCGTCGAGCATTTTTTCTTCGGTAGACGAGCCCTCGTCGAAGAAAAGGTCCTCGGCAGACGAGCCCTCGTCGAGCATTTTTTCTTCGGCAGACGAGCCCTCGTCGAAGAAAAGGTCCTCGGCAGACGAGCCCTCGTCGAGCATTTTTTCTTCGGCAGACGAGCCCTCGTCGAGCATTTTTTCTTCGGCAGACGAGCCCTCGTCGAAGAAAAGGTCCTCGGCAGACGAGCCCTCGTCGAGCATTTTTTCTTCGGCAGACGAGCCCTCGTCGAGCATTTTTTCTTCGGCAGACGAGCCCTCGTCGAGCATTTTTTCTTCGGCAGACGAGCCCTCGTCGAAGAAAAGTTCCCCGGCAGACGAGCCCTCGTCGAGCATTTTTTCTTCGGCAGACGAGCCCTCGTCGAAGAAAAGGTCCTTGGCAGACGAGCCCTCGTCGAGCATTTTTTCTTCGGCAGACGAGCCCTCGTCGAAGAAAAGGTCCTCGGCAGACGAGCCCTCGTCGAGCATTTTTTCTTCGGCAGATGAGCCCTCGTCGAAGAAAAGGTCCTCGGCAGACGAGCCCTCGTCGAGCATTTTTTCTTCGGCAGACGAGCCCTCGTCGAGCATTTTTTCTTCGGCAGACGAGCCCTCGTCGAAGAAAAGGTCCTCGGCAGACGAGCCCTCGTCGAGCATTTTTTCTTCGGCAGACGAGCCCTCGTCGAGCATTTTTTCTTCGGCAGACGAGCCCTCGTCGAAGAAAAGGTCCTCGGCAGACGAGCCCTCGTCGAAGAAAAGGTCCTCGGCAGACGAGCCCTCGTCGAGCATTTTTTCTTCGGCAGACGAGCCCTCGTCGAGCATTTTTTCTTCGGCAGACGAGCCCTCGTCGAGCATTTTTTCTTCGGCAGACGAGCCCTCGTCGAAGAAAAGGTCCTCGGCAGACGAGCCCTCGTCGAGCATTTTTCCTTCGGCAGACGAGCCCTCGTCGAAGAAAAGGTCCTCGGCAGACGAGCCCTCGTCGAGCATTTTTTCTTCGGCAGACGAGCCCTCGTCGAGCATTTTTTCTTCGGCAGACGAGCCCTCGTCGAAGAAAAGGTCCTCGGCAGACGAGCCCTCGTCGAGCATTTTTTCTTCGGCAGACGAGCCCTCGTCGAAGAAAAGGTCCTCGCCAGACGAGCCCTCGTCGAGCATTTTTTCTTCGGCAGACGAGCCCTCGTCGAGCATTTTTTCTTCGGCAGACGAGCCCTCGTCGAGCATTTTTTCTTCGGCAGACGAGCCCTCGTCGAGCATTTTTTCTTCGGCAGACGAGCCCTCGTCGAGCATTTTTTCTTCGGCAGACGAGCCCTCGTCGAAGAAAAGGTCCTCGGCAGACGAGCCCTCGTCGAAGAAAAGGTCCTCGGCAGACGAGCCCTCGTCGAGCATTTTTTCTTCGGCAGACGAACCCTCGTCGAGCATTTTTTCTTCGGCAGACGAGCCCTCGTCGAGCATTTTTTCTTCGGCAGACGAGCCTCGTCGAAGAAAAGGTCCTCGGCAGACGAGCCCTCGTCGAGCATTTTTTCTTCGGCAAACGAGCCCTCGTCGAAGAAAAGGTCCTCGGCAGACGAGCCCTCGTCGAGCATTTTTTCTTCGGCAGACGAGCCCTCGTCGAGCATTTTTTCTTCGGCAGACGAGCCCTCGTCGAGCATTTTTTCTTCGGCAGACGAGCCCTCGTCGAAGAAAAGGTCCTCGGCAGACGAGCCCTCGTCGAGCATTTTTTCTTCGGCAGACGAGCCCTCGTCGAAGAAAAGGTCCTCGGCAGACGAGCCCTCGTCGAGCATTTTTTCTTCGGCAGACGAGCCCTCGTCGAGCATTTTTTCTTCGGCAGACGAGCCCTCGTCGAAGAAAAGGTCCTCGGCAGACGAGCCCTCGTCGAGCATTTTTTCTTCGGCAGACGAGCCCTCGTCGAAGAAAAGGTCTTCGGCAGACGAGCCCTCGTCGAGCATTTTTTCTTCGGCAGACGAGCCCTCGTCGAAGAAAAGGTCCTCGGCAGACGAGCCCTCGTCGAGCATTTTTTCTTCGGCAGACGAGCCCTCGTCGAAGAAAAGGTCCTCGGCAGACGAGCCCTCGTCGAGCATTTTTTCTTCGGCAGACGAGCCCTCGTCGAGCATTTTTTCTTCGGCAGACGAGCCCTCGTCGAAGAAAAGGTCCTCGGCAGACGAGCCCTCGTCGAGCATTTTTTCTTCGGCAGACGAGCCCTCGTCGAGCATTTTTTCTTCGGCAGACGAGCCCTCGTCGAGCATTTTTTCTTCGGCAGACGAGCCCTCGTCGAAGAAAAGGTCCTCGGCAGACGAGCCCTCGTCGAGCATTTTTTCTTCGGCAGACGAGCCCTCGTCGAAGAAAAGGTCCTCGGCAGACGAGCCCTCGTCGAGCATTTTTTCTTCGGCAGACGAGCCCTCGTCGAAGAAAAGGTCCTCGGCAGACGAGCCCTCGTCGAGCATTTTTTCTTCGGCAGACGAGCCCTCGTCGAGCATTTTTTCTTCGGCAGACGAGCCCTCGTCGAAGAAAAGGTCCTCGGCAGACGAGCCCTCGTCGAGCATTTTTTCTTCGGCAGACGAGCCCTCGTCGAAGAAAAGGTCCTCGGCAGACGAGCCCTCGTCGAGCATTTTTTCTTCGGCAGACGAGCCCTCGTCGAGCATTTTTTCTTCGGCAGACGAGCCCTCGTCGAAGAAAAGGTCCTCGGCAGACGAGCCCTCGTCGAGCATTTTTTCTTCGGCAGACGAGCCCTCGTCGAAGAAAAGGTCCTCGGCAGACGAGCCCTCGTCGAGCATTTTTTCTTCGGCAGACGAGCCCTCGTCGAAGAAAAGGTCCTCGGCAGACGAGCCCTCGTCGAGCATTTTTTCTTCGGCAGACGAGCCCTCGTCGAAGAAAAGGTCCTCGGCAGACGAGCCCTCGTCGAGCATTTTTTCTTCGGCAGACGAGCCCTCGTCGAAGAAAAGGTCCTCGGCAGACGAGCCCTCGTCGAGCATTTTTTCTTCGGCAGACGAGCCCTCGTCGAGCATTTTTTCTTCGGCAGACGAGCCCTCGTCGAAGAAAAGGTCCTCGGCAGACGAGCCCTCGTCGAGCATTTTTTCTTCGGCAGACGAGCCCTCGTCGAGCATTTTTTCTTCGGCAGACGAGCCCTCGTCGAGCATTTTTTCTTCGGCAGACGAGCCCTCGTCGAAGAAAAGGTCCTCGGCAGACGAGCCCTCGTCGAGCATTTTTTCTTCGGCAGACGAGCCCTCGTCGAAGAAAAGGTCCTCGGCAGACGAGCCCTCGTCGAGCATTTTTTCTTCGGCAGACGAGCCCTCGTCGAGCATTTTTTCTTCGGCAGACGAGCCCTCGTCGAAGAAAAGGTCCTCGGCAGACGAGCCCTCGTCGAGCATTTTTTCTTCGGCAGACGAGCCCTCGTCGAAGAAAAGGTCCTCGCCAGACGAGCCCTCGTCGAGCATTTTTTCTTCGGCAGACGAGCCCTCGTCGAGCATTTTTTCTTCGGCAGACGAGCCCTCGTCGAGCATTTTTTCTTCGGCAGACGAGCCCTCGTCGAAGAAAAGGTCCTCGGCAGATGAGCCCTCGTCGAAGAAAAGGTCCTCGGCAGACGAGCCCTCGTCGAGCATTTTTTCTTCGGCAGACGAGCCCTCGTCGAGCATTTTTTCTTCGGCAGACGAGCCCTCGTCGAGCATTTTTTCTTCGGCAGACGAGCCCTCGTCGAGCATTTTTTCTTCGGCAGACGAGCCTCGTCGAAGAAAAGGTCCTCGGCAGACGAGCCCTCGTCGAGCATTTTTTCTTCGGCAGACGAGCCCTCGTCGAGCATTTTTTCTTCGGCAGACGAGCCCTCGTCGAAGAAAAGGTCCTCGGCAGACGAGCCCTCGTCGAGCATTTTTTCTTCGGCAGACGAGCCCTCGTCGAGCATTTTTTCTTCGGCAGACGAGCCCTCGTCGAAGAAAAGGTCCTCGGCAGACGAGCCCTCGTCGAGCATTTTTTCTTCGGCAGACGAGCCCTCGTCGAAGAAAAGGTCCTCGGCAGACGAGCCCTCGTCGAGCATTTTTTCTTCGGCAGACGAGCCCTCGTCGAAGAAAAGGTCCTCGGCAGACGAGCCCTCGTCGAGCATTTTTTCTTCGGCAGACGAGCCCTCGTCGAAGAAAAGGTCCTCGGCAGACGAGCCCTCGTCGAGCATTTTTTCTTCGGCAGACGAGCCCTCGTCGAAGAAAAGGTCCTCGGCAGACGAGCCCTCGTCGAGCATTTTTTCTTCGGCAGACGAGCCCTCGTCGAAGAAAAGGTCCTCGGCAGACGAGCCCTCGTCGAGCATTTTTTCTTCGGCAGACGAGCCCTCGTCGAAGAAAAGGTCCTCGGCAGACGAGCCCTCGTCGAGCATTTTTTCTTCAGCAGACGAGCCCTCGTCGAGCATTTTTTCTTCGGCAGACGAGCCCTCGTCGAAGAAAAGGTCCTCGGCAGACGAGCCCTCGTCGAGCATTTTTTCTTCGGCAGACGAGCCCTCGTCGACGAAAAGGTCCTCGGCAGACGAGCCCTCGTCGAGCATTTTTTCTTCGGCAGACGAGCCCTCGTCGAAGAAAAGGTCCTCGGCAGACGAGCCCTCGTCGAGCATTTTTTCTTCGGCAGACGAGCCCTCGTCGAAGAAAAGGTCCTCGGCAGACGAGCCCTCGTCGAGCATTTTTTCTTCGGCAGACGAGCCCTCGTCGAAGAAAAGGTCCTCGGCAGACGAGCCCTCGTCGCGCATTTTTTCTTCGGCCGACGAGCCCTCGTCGAAGAAAAGGTCCTCGGCAGACGAGCCCTCGTCGAGCATTTTTTCTTCGGCAGACGAGCCCTCGTCGAAGAAAAGGTCCTCGGCAGACGAGCCCTCGTCGAGCATTTTTTCTTCGGCAGACGAGCCCTCGTTGAGCATTTTTTCTTCGGCAGACGAGCCCTCGTCGAAGAAAAGGTCCTCGGCAGACGAGCCCTCGTCGAGCATTTTTTCTTCGGCAGACGAGCCCTCGTCGAGCATTTTTTCTTCGGCAGACGAGCCCTCGTCGAGCATTTTTTCTTCGGCAGACGAGCCCTCGTCGAGCATTTTTTCTTCAGCAGACGAGCCCTCGTCGAAGAAAAGGTCCTCGGCAGACGAGCCCTCGTCGAGCATTTTTTCTTCGGCAGACGAGCCCTCGTCGAAGAAAAGGTCCTCGGCAGACGAGCCCTCGTCGAAGAAAAGGTCCTCGGCAGACGAGCCCTCGTCGAGCATTTTTTCTTCGGCAGACGAGCCCTCGTCGAAGAAAAGGTCCTCGGCAGACGAGCCCTCGTCGAGCATTTTTTCTTCGGCAGACGAGCCCTCGTCGAAGAAAAGGTCCTCGGCAGACGAGCCCTCGTCGAGCATTTTTTCTTCGGCAGACGAGCCCTCGTCGAAGAAAAGGTCCTCGGCAGACGAGCCCTCGTCGAGCATTTTTTCTTCGGCAGACGAGCCCTCGTCGAAGAAAAGGTCCTCGGCAGACGAGCCCTCGTCGAGCATTTTTTCTTCGGCAGACGAGCCCTCGTCGAAGAAAAGGTCCTCGGCAGACGAGCCCTCGTCGAGCATTTTTTCTTCGGCAGACGAGCCCTCGTCGAGCATTTTTTCTTCGGCAGACGAGCCCTCGTCGAAGAAAAGGTCCTCGGCAGACGAGCCCTCGTCGAGCATTTTTTCTTCGGCAGACGAGCCCTCGTCGAGCATTTTTTCTTCGGCAGACGAGCCCTCGTCGAAGAAAAGGTCCTCGGCAGACGAGCCCTCGTCGAGCATTTTTTCTTCGGCAGACGAGCCCTCGTCGAAGAAAAGGTCCTCGGCAGACGAGCCCTCGTCGAGCATTTTTTCTTCGGCAGACGAGCCCTCGTCGAGCATTTTTTCTTCGGCAGACGAGCCCTCGTCGAAGAAAAGGTCCTCGGCAGACGAGCCCTCGTCGAGCATTTTTTCTTCGGCAGACGAGCCCTCGTCGAAGAAAAGGTCCTCGCCAGACGAGCCCTCGTCGAGCATTTTTTCTTCGGCAGACGAGCCCTCGTCGAGCATTTTTTCTTCGGCAGACGAGCCCTCGTCGAGCATTTTTTCTTCGGCAGACGAGCCCTCGTCGAGCATTTTTTCTTCGGCAGACGAGCCCTCGTCGAAGAAAAGGTCCTCGGCAGATGAGCCCTCGTCGAAGAAAAGGTCCTCGGCAGACGAGCCCTCGTCGAGCATTTTTTCTTCGGCAGACGAGCCCTCGTCGAGCATTTTTTCTTCGGCAGACGAGCCCTCGTCGAGCATTTTTTCTTCGGCAGACGAGCCCTCGTCGAGCATTTTTTCTTCGGCAGACGAGCCTCGTCGAAGAAAAGGTCCTCGGCAGACGAGCCCTCGTCGAGCATTTTTTCTTCGGCAAACGAGCCCTCGTCGAAGAAAAGGTCCTCGGCAGACGAGCCCTCGTCGAGCATTTTTTCTTCGGCAGACGAGCCCTCGTCGAGCATTTTTTCTTCGGCAGACGAGCCCTCGTCGAGCATTTTTTCTTCGGCAGACGAGCCCTCGTCGAAGAAAAGGTCCTCGGCAGACGAGCCCTCGTCGAGCATTTTTTCTTCGGCAGACGAGCCCTCGTCGAAGAAAAGGTCCTCGGCAGACGAGCCCTCGTCGAGCATTTTTTCTTCGGCAGACGAGCCCTCGTCGAGCATTTTTTCTTCGGCAGACGAGCCCTCGTCGAAGAAAAGGTCCTCGGCAGACGAGCCCTCGTCGAGCATTTTTTCTTCGGCAGACGAGCCCTCGTCGAAGAAAAGGTCCTCGGCAGACGAGCCCTCGTCGAGCATTTTTTCTTCGGCAGACGAGCCCTCGTCGAAGAAAAGGTCCTCGGAAGACGAGCCCTCGTCGAGCATTTTTTCTTCGGCAGACGAGCCCTCGTCGAAGAAAAGGTCCTCGGCAGACGAGCCCTCGTCGAAGAAAAGGTCCTCGGCAGACGAGCCCTCGTCGAGCATTTTTTCTTCGGCAGATGAGCCCTCGTCGAAGAAAAGGTCCTCGGCAGACGAGCCCTCGTCGAGCATTTTTTCTTCGGCAGACGAGCCCTCGTCGAGCATTTTTTCTTCGGCAGACGAGCCCTCGTCGAAGAAAAGGTCCTCGGCAGACGAGCCCTCGTCGAGCATTTTTTCTTCGGCCGACGAGCCCTCGTCGAAGAAAAGGTCCTCGGCAGACGAGCCCTCGTCGAGCATTTTTTCTTCGGCAGACGAGCCCTCGTCGAAGAAAAGGTCCTCGGCAGACGAGCCCTCGTCGAGCATTTTTTCTTCGGCAGACGAGCCCTCGTCGAGCATTTTTTCTTCGGCAGACGAGCCCTCGTCGAAGAAAAGGTCCTCGGCAGACGAGCCCTCGTCGAGCATTTTTTCTTCGGCAGACGAGCCCTCGTCGAGCATTTTTTCTTCGGCAGACGAGCCCTCGTCGAGCATTTTTTCTTCAGCAGACGAGCCCTCGTCGAAGAAAAGGTCCTCGGCAGACGAGCCCTCGTCGAGCATTTTTTCTTCGGCAGACGAGCCCTCGTCGAAGAAAAGGTCCTCGGCAGACGAGCCCTCGTCGAAGAAAAGGTCCTCGGCAGACGAGCCCTCGTCGAGCATTTTTTCTTCGGCAGACGAGCCCTCGTCGAAGAAAAGGTCCTCGGCAGACGAGCCCTCGTCGAGCATTTTTTCTTCGGCAGACGAGCCCTCGTCGAAGAAAAGGTCCTCGGCAGACGAGCCCTCGTCGAGCATTTTTTCTTCGGCAGACGAGCCCTCGTCGAAGAAAAGGTCCTCGGCAGACGAGCCCTCGTCGAGCATTTTTTCTTCGGCAGACGAGCCCTCGTCGAAGAAAAGGTCCTCGGCAGACGAGCCCTCGTCGAGCATTTTTTCTTCGGCAGACGAGCCCTCGTCGAAGAAAAGGTCCTCGGCAGACGAGCCCTCGTCGAGCATTTTTTCTTCGGCAGACGAGCCCTCGTCGAGCATTTTTTCTTCGGCAGACGAGCCCTCGTCGAAGAAAAGGTCCTCGGCAGACGAGCCCTCGTCGAGCATTTTTTCTTCGGCAGACGAGCCCTCGTCGAGCATTTTTTCTTCGGCAGACGAGCCCTCGTCGAGCATTTTTTCTTCGGCAGACGAGCCCTCGTCGAAGAAAAGGTCCTCGGCAGACGAGCCCTCGTCGAGCATTTTTTCTTCGGCAGACGAGCCCTCGTCGAAGAAAAGGTCCTCGGCAGACGAGCCCTCGTCGAGCATTTTTTCTTCGGCAGACGAGCCCTCGTCGAGCATTTTTTCTTCGGCAGACGAGCCCTCGTCGAAGAAAAGGTCCTCGGCAGACGAGCCCTCGTCGAGCATTTTTTCTTCGGCAGACGAGCCCTCGTCGAAGAAAAGGTCCTCGCCAGACGAGCCCTCGTCGAGCATTTTTTCTTCGGCAGACGAGCCCTCGTCGAGCATTTTTTCTTCGGCAGACGAGCCCTCGTCGAGCATTTTTTCTTCGGCAGACGAGCCCTCGTCGAGCATTTTTTCTTCGGCAGACGAGCCCTCGTCGAAGAAAAGGTCCTCGGCAGATGAGCCCTCGTCGAAGAAAAGGTCCTCGGCAGACGAGCCCTCGTCGAGCATTTTTTCTTCGGCAGACGAGCCCTCGTCGAGCATTTTTTCTTCGGCAGACGAGCCCTCGTCGAGCATTTTTTCTTCGGCAGACGAGCCCTCGTCGAGCATTTTTTCTTCGGCAGACGAGCCTCGTCGAAGAAAAGGTCCTCGGCAGACGAGCCCTCGTCGAGCATTTTTTCTTCGGCAAACGAGCCCTCGTCGAAGAAAAGGTCCTCGGCAGACGAGCCCTCGTCGAGCATTTTTTCTTCGGCAGACGAGCCCTCGTCGAGCATTTTTTCTTCGGCAGACGAGCCCTCGTCGAGCATTTTTTCTTCGGCAGACGAGCCCTCGTCGAAGAAAAGGTCCTCGGCAGACGAGCCCTCGTCGAGCATTTTTTCTTCGGCAGACGAGCCCTCGTCGAAGAAAAGGTCCTCGGCAGATGAGCCCTCGTCGAGCATTTTTTCTTCGGCAGACGAGACCTCGTCGAGCATTTTTTCTTCGGCAGACGAGCCCTCGTCGAAGAAAAGGTCCTCGGCAGACGAGCCCTCGTCGAGCATTTTTTCTTCGGCAGACGAGCCCTCGTCGAAGAAAAGGTCCTCGGCAGACGAGCCCTCGTCGAGCATTTTTTCTTCGGCAGACGAGCCCTCGTCGAAGAAAAGGTCCTCGGCAGACGAGCCCTCGTCGAGCATTTTTTCTTCGGCAGACGAGCCCTCGTCGAAGAAAAGGTCCTCGGCAGACGAGCCCTCGTCGAAGAAAAGGTCCTCGGCAGACGAGCCCTCGTCGAGCATTTTTTCTTCGGCAGATGAGCCCTCATCGAAGAAAAGGTCCTCGGCAGACGAGCCCTCGTCGAGCATTTTTTCTTCGGCAGACGAGCCCTCGTCGAGCATTTTTTCTTCGGCAGACGAGCCCTCGTCGAAGAAAAGGTCCTCGGCAGACGAGCCCTCGTCGAGCATTTTTTCTTCGGCAGACGAGCCCTCGTCGACGAAAAGGTCCTCGGCAGACGAGCCCTCGTCGAGCATTTTTTCTTCGGCAGACGAGCCCTCGTCGAAGAAAAGGTCCTCGGCAGACGAGCCCTCGTCGAGCGTTTTTTCTTCGGCAGACAAGCCCTCGTCGAAGAAAAGGTCCTCGGCAGACGAGCCCTCGTCGAGCATTTTTTCTTCGGCAGACGAGCCCTCGTCGAAGAAAAGGTCCTCGGCAGACGAGCCCTCGTCGCGCATTTTTTCTTCGGCAGACGAGCCCTCGTCGAAGAAAAGGTCCTCGGCAGACGAGCCCTCGTCGAGCATTTTTTCTTCGGCAGACGAGCCCTCATCGAAGAAAAGGTCCTCGGCAGACGAGCCCTCGTCGAGCATTTTTTCTTCGGCAGACGAGCCCTCGTCGAAGAAAAGGTCCTCGGCAGACGAGCCCTCGTCGAGCATTTTTTCTTCGGCAGACGAGCCCTCGTCGAGCATTTTTTCTTCGGCAGACGAGCCCTCGTCGAGCATTTTTTCTTCGGCAGACGAGCCCTCGTCGAAGAAAAGGTCCTCGGCAGACGAGCCCTCGTCGAGCATTTTTTCTTCGGCAGACGAGCCCTCGTCGAAGAAAAGGTCCTCGGCAGACGAGCCCTCGTCGAAGAAAAGGTCCTCGGCAGACGAGCCCTCGTCGAGCATTTTTTCTTCGGCAGACGAGCCCTCGTCGAAGAAAAGGTCCTCGGCAGACGAGCCCTCGTCGAGCATTTTTTCTTCGGCAGACGAGCCCTCGTCGAAGAAAAGGTCCTCGGCAGACGAGCCCTCGTCGAGCATTTTTTCTTCGGCAGACGAGCCCTCGTCGAAGAAAAGGTCCTCGGCAGACGAGCCCTCGTCGAGCATTTTTTCTTCGGCAGACGAGCCCTCGTCGAAGAAAAGGTCCTTGGCAGACAAGCCCTCGTCGAGCATTTTTTCTTCGGCAGACGAGCCCTCGTCGAAGAAAAGGTCCTCGGCAGACGAGCCCTCGTCGAGCATTTTTTCTTCGGCAGACGAGCCCTCGTCGAAGAAAAGGTCCTCGGCAGACGAGCCCTCGTCGAGCATTTTTTCTTTGGCAGACGAGCCCTCGTCGAGCATTTTTTCTTCGGCAGACGAGCCCTCGTCGAAGAAAAGGTCCTCGGCAGACGAGCCCTCGTCGAGCATTTTTTCTTCGGCAGACGAGCCCTCGTCGAGCATTTTTTCTTCGGCAGACGAGCCTTCGTCGAAGAAAAGGTCCTCGGCAGACGAGCCCTCGTCGAAGAAAAGGTCCTCGGCAGACGAGCCCTCGTCGAAGAAAAGGTCCTCGGCAGACGAGCCCTCGTCGAGCATTTTTTCTTCGGCAGACGAGCCCTCGTCGAGCATTTTTTCTTCGGCAGACGAGCCCTCGTCGAAGAAAAGGTCCTCGGCAGACGAGCCCTCGTCGAGCATTTTTTCTTCGGCAGACGAGCCCTCGTCGAAGAAAAGGTCCTCGGCAGACGAGCCCTCGTCGAGCATTTTTTCTTCGGCAGACGAGCCCTCGTCGAGCATTTTTTCTTCGGCAGACGAGCCCTCGTCGAAGAAAAGGTCCTCGGCAGACGAGCCCTCGTCGAGCATTTTTTCTTCGGCAGACGAGCCCTCGTCGAAGAAAAGGTCCTCGGCAGACGAGCCCTCGTCGAGCATTTTTTCTTCGGCAGATGAGCCCTCGTCGAAGAAAAGGTCCTCGGCAGACGAGCCCTCGTCGAGCATTTTTTCTTCGGCAGACGAGCCCTCGTCGAAGAAAAGGTCCTCGGCAGACGAGCCCTCGTCGAAGAAAAGGTCCTCGGCAGACGAGCCCTCGTCGAGCATTTTTTCTTCGGCAGACGAGCCCTCGTCGAAGAAAAGGTCCTCGGCAGACGAGCCCTCGTCGAGCATTTTTTCTTCGGCAGACGAGTCCTCGTCGAGCATTTTTTCTTCGGCAGACGAGCCCTCGTCGAAGAAAAGGTCCTCGGCAGACGAGCCCTCGTCGAGCATTTTTTCTTCGGCAGACGAGCCCTCGTCGACGAAAAGGTCCTCGGCAGACGAGCCCTCGTCGAGCATTTTTTCTTCGGCAGACGAGCCCTCGTCGAAGAAAAGGTCCTCGGCAGACGAGCCCTCGTCGAGCATTTTTTCTTCGGCAGACAAGCCCTCGTCGAAGAAAAGGTCCTCGGCAGACGAGCCCTCGTCGAGCATTTTTTCTTCGGCAGACGAGCCCTCGTCGAAGAAAAGGTCCTCGGCAGACGAGCCCTCGTCGCGCATTTTTTCTTCGGCAGACGAGCCCTCGTCGAAGAAAAGGTCCTCGGCAGATGAGCCCTCGTCGAGCATTTTTTCTTCGGCAGACGAGCCCTCATCGAAGAAAAGGTCCTCGGCAGACGAGCCCTCGTCGAGCATTTTTTCTTCGGCAGACGAGCCCTCGTCGAGCATTTTTTCTTCGGCAGACGAGCCCTCGTCGAAGAAAAGGTCCTCGGCAGACGAGCCCTCGTCGAGCATTTTTTCTTCGGCAGACGAGCCCTCGTCGAGCATTTTTTCTTCGGCAGACGAGCCCTCGTCGAGCATTTTTTCTTCGGCAGACGAGCCCTCGTCGAGCATTTTTTCTTCGGCAGACGAGCCCTCGTCGAAGAAAAGGTCCTCGGCAGACGAGCCCTCGTCGAGCATTTTTTCTTCGGCAGACGAGCCCTCGTCGAAGAAAAGGTCCTCGGCAGACGAGCCCTCGTCGAAGAAAAGGTCCTCGGCAGACGAGCCCTCGTCGAGCATTTTTTCTTCGGCAGACGAGCCCTCGTCGAAGAAAAGGTCCTTGGCAGACGAGCCCTCGTCGAGCATTTTTTCTTCGGCAGACGAGCCCTCGTCGAAGAAAAGGTCCTCGGCAGACGAGCCCTCGTCGAGCATTTTTTCTTCGGCAGACGAGCCCTCGTCGAAGAAAAGGTCCTCGGCAGACGAGCCCTCGTCGAGCATTTTTTCTTCGGCAGACGAGCCCTCGTCGAGCATTTTTTCTTCGGCAGACGAGCCCTCGTCGAAGAAAAGGTCCTCGGCAGACGAGCCCTCGTCGAGCATTTTTTCTTCGGCAGACGAGCCCTCGTCGAGCATTTTTTCTTCGGCAGACGAGCCCTCGTCGAAGAAAAGGTCCTCGGCAGACGAGCCCTCGTCAAAGAAAAGGTCCTCGGCAGACGAGCCCTCGTCGAAGAAAAGGTCCTCGGCAAACGAGCCCTCGTCGAGCATTTTTTCTTCGGCAGACGAGCCCTCGTCGAGCATTTTTTCTTCGGCAGACGAGCCCTCGTCGAGCATTTTTTCTTCGGCAGACGAGCCCTCGTCGAAGAAAAGGTCCTCGGCAGACGAGCCCTCGTCGAGCATTTTTTCTTCGGCAGACGAGCCCTCGTCGAAGAAAAGGTCCTCGGCAGACGAGCCCTCGTCGAGCGTTTTTTCTTCGGCAGACAAGCCCTCGTCGAAGAAAAGGTCCTCGGCAGACGAGCCCTCGTCGAGCATTTTTTCTTCGGCAGACGAGCCCTCGTCGAAGAAAAGGTCCTCGGCAGACGAGCCCTCGTCGCGCATTTTTTCTTCGGCAGACGAGCCCTCGTCGAAGAAAAGGTCCTCGGCAGACGAGCCCTCGTCGAGCATTTTTTCTTCGGCAGACGAGCCCTCATCGAAGAAAAGGTCCTCGGCAGACGAGCCCTCGTCGAGCATTTTTTCTTCGGCAGACGAGCCCTCGTCGAAGAAAAGGTCCTCGGCAGACGAGCCCTCGTCGAGCATTTTTTCTTCGGCAGACGAGCCCTCGTCGAGCATTTTTTCTTCGGCAGACGAGCCCTCGTCGAGCATTTTTTCTTCGGCAGACGAGCCCTCGTCGAAGAAAAGGTCCTCGGCAGACGAGCCCTCGTCGAGCATTTTTTCTTCGGCAGACGAGCCCTCGTCGAAGAAAAGGTCCTCGGCAGACGAGCCCTCGTCGAAGAAAAGGTCCTCGGCAGACGAGCCCTCGTCGAGCATTTTTTCTTCGGCAGACGAGCCCTCGTCGAAGAAAAGGTCCTCGGCAGACGAGCCCTCGTCGAGCATTTTTTCTTCGGCAGACGAGCCCTCGTCGAAGAAAAGGTCCTCGGCAGACGAGCCCTCGTCGAGCATTTTTTCTTCGGCAGACGAGCCCTCGTCGAAGAAAAGGTCCTCGGCAGACGAGCCCTCGTCGAGCATTTTTTCTTCGGCAGACGAGCCCTCGTCGAAGAAAAGGTCCTTGGCAGACAAGCCCTCGTCGAGCATTTTTTCTTCGGCAGACGAGCCCTCGTCGAAGAAAAGGTCCTCGGCAGACGAGCCCTCGTCGAGCATTTTTTCTTCGGCAGACGAGCCCTCGTCGAAGAAAAGGTCCTCGGCAGACGAGCCCTCGTCGAGCATTTTTTCTTTGGCAGACGAGCCCTCGTCGAGCATTTTTTCTTCGGCAGACGAGCCCTCGTCGAAGAAAAGGTCCTCGGCAGACGAGCCCTCGTCGAGCATTTTTTCTTCGGCAGACGAGCCCTCGTCGAGCATTTTTTCTTCGGCAGACGAGCCTTCGTCGAAGAAAAGGTCCTCGGCAGACGAGCCCTCGTCGAAGAAAAGGTCCTCGGCAGACGAGCCCTCGTCGAAGAAAAGGTCCTCGGCAGACGAGCCCTCGTCGAGCATTTTTTCTTCGGCAGACGAGCCCTCGTCGAGCATTTTTTCTTCGGCAGACGAGCCCTCGTCGAAGAAAAGGTCCTCGGCAGACGAGCCCTCGTCGAGCATTTTTTCTTCGGCAGACGAGCCCTCGTCGAAGAAAAGGTCCTCGGCAGACGAGCCCTCGTCGAGCATTTTTTCTTCGGCAGACGAGCCCTCGTCGAGCATTTTTTCTTCGGCAGACGAGCCCTCGTCGAAGAAAAGGTCCTCGGCAGACGAGCCCTCGTCGAGCATTTTTTCTTCGGCAGACGAGCCCTCGTCGAAGAAAAGGTCCTCGGCAGACGAGCCCTCGTCGAGCATTTTTTCTTCGGCAGACGAGCCCTCGTCGAAGAAAAGGTCCTCGGCAGACGAGCCCTCGTCGAGCATTTTTTCTTCGGCAGACGAGCCCTCGTCGAAGAAAAGGTCCTCGGCAGACGAGCCCTCGTCGAAGAAAAGGTCCTCGGCAGACGAGCCCTCGTCGAGCATTTTTTCTTCGGCAGACGAGCCCTCGTCGAAGAAAAGGTCCTCGGCAGACGAGCCCTCGTCGAGCATTTTTTCTTCGGCAGACGAGTCCTCGTCGAGCATTTTTTCTTCGGCAGACGAGCCCTCGTCGAAGAAAAGGTCCTCGGCAGACGAGCCCTCGTCGAGCATTTTTTCTTCGGCAGACGAGCCCTCGTCGACGAAAAGGTCCTCGGCAGACGAGCCCTCGTCGAGCATTTTTTCTTCGGCAGACGAGCCCTCGTCGAAGAAAAGGTCCTCGGCAGACGAGCCCTCGTCGAGCATTTTTTCTTCGGCAGACAAGCCCTCGTCGAAGAAAAGGTCCTCGGCAGACGAGCCCTCGTCGAGCATTTTTTCTTCGGCAGACGAGCCCTCGTCGAAGAAAAGGTCCTCGGCAGACGAGCCCTCGTCGCGCATTTTTTCTTCGGCAGACGAGCCCTCGTCGAAGAAAAGGTCCTCGGCAGATGAGCCCTCGTCGAGCATTTTTTCTTCGGCAGACGAGCCCTCATCGAAGAAAAGGTCCTCGGCAGACGAGCCCTCGTCGAGCATTTTTTCTTCGGCAGACGAGCCCTCGTCGAGCATTTTTTCTTCGGCAGACGAGCCCTCGTCGAAGAAAAGGTCCTCGGCAGACGAGCCCTCGTCGAGCATTTTTTCTTCGGCAGACGAGCCCTCGTCGAGCATTTTTTCTTCGGCAGACGAGCCCTCGTCGAGCATTTTTTCTTCGGCAGACGAGCCCTCGTCGAGCATTTTTTCTTCGGCAGACGAGCCCTCGTCGAAGAAAAGGTCCTCGGCAGACGAGCCCTCGTCGAGCATTTTTTCTTCGGCAGACGAGCCCTCGTCGAAGAAAAGGTCCTCGGCAGACGAGCCCTCGTCGAAGAAAAGGTCCTCGGCAGACGAGCCCTCGTCGAGCATTTTTTCTTCGGCAGACGAGCCCTCGTCGAAGAAAAGGTCCTTGGCAGACGAGCCCTCGTCGAGCATTTTTTCTTCGGCAGACGAGCCCTCGTCGAAGAAAAGGTCCTCGGCAGACGAGCCCTCGTCGAGCATTTTTTCTTCGGCAGACGAGCCCTCGTCGAAGAAAAGGTCCTCGGCAGACGAGCCCTCGTCGAGCATTTTTTCTTCGGCAGACGAGCCCTCGTCGAGCATTTTTTCTTCGGCAGACGAGCCCTCGTCGAAGAAAAGGTCCTCGGCAGACGAGCCCTCGTCGAGCATTTTTTCTTCGGCAGACGAGCCCTCGTCGAGCATTTTTTCTTCGGCAGACGAGCCCTCGTCGAAGAAAAGGTCCTCGGCAGACGAGCCCTCGTCAAAGAAAAGGTCCTCGGCAGACGAGCCCTCGTCGAAGAAAAGGTCCTCGGCAAACGAGCCCTCGTCGAGCATTTTTTTCTTCGGCAGACGAGCCCTCGTCGAGCATTTTTTCTTCGGCAGACGAGCCCTCGTCGAGCATTTTTTCTTCGGCAGACGAGCCCTCGTCGAAGAAAAGGTCCTCGGCAGACGAGCCCTCGTCGAGCATTTTTTCTTCGGCAGACGAGCCCTCGTCGAAGAAAAGGTCCTCGGCAGACGAGCCCTCGTCGAGCATTTTTTCTTCGGCAGACGAGCCCTCGTCGAGCATTTTTTCTTCGGCAGACGAGCCCTCGTCGAAGAAAAGATCCTCGGCAGACGAGCCCTCGTCGAGCATTTTTTCTTCGGCAGACGAGCCCTCGTCGAAGAAAAGGTCCTCGCCAGACGAGCCCTCGTCGAGCATTTTTTCTTCGGCAGACGAGCCCTCGTCGAGCATTTTTTCTTCGGCAGACGAGCCCTCGTCGAGCATTTTTTCTTCGGCAGACGAGCCCTCGTCGAAGAAAAGGTCCTCGGCAGACGAGCCCTCGTCGAAGTAAAGGTCCTCGGCAGACGAGCCCTCGTCGAGCATTTTTTCTTCGGCAGACGAGCCCTCGTCGAGCATTTTTTCTTCGGCAGACGAGCCCTCGTCGAGCATTTTTTCTTCGGCAGACGAGCCCTCGTCGAAGAAAAGGTCCTCGGCAGACGAGCCCTCGTCGAGCATTTTTTCTTCGGCAAACGAGCCCTCGTCGAAGAAAAGGTCCTCGGCAGACGAGCCCTCGTCGAGCATTTTTTCTTCGGCAGACGAGCCCTCGTCGAGCATTTTTTCTTCGGCAGACGAGCCCTCGTCGAGCATTTTTTCTTCGGCAGACGAGCCCTCGTCGAAGAAAAGGTCCTCGGCAGACGAGCCCTCGTCGAGCATTTTTTCTTCGGCAGACGAGCCCTCGTCGAGCATTTTTTCTTCGGCAGACGAGCCCTCGTCGAAGAAAAGGTCCTCGGCAGACGAGCCCTCGTCGAGCATTTTTTCTTCGGCAGACGAGCTCTCGTCGAAGAAAAGGTCCTCGGCAGACGAGCCCTCGTCGAGCATTTTTTCTTCGGCAGACGAGCCCTCGTCGAAGAAAAGGTCCTCGGCAGACGAGCCCTCGTCGAGCATTTTTTCTTCGGCAGACGAGCCCTCGTCGAAGAAAAGGTCCTCGGCAGACGAGCCCTCGTCGAGCATTTTTTCTTCGGCAGACGAGCCCTCGTCGAAGAAAAGGTCCTCGGCAGACGAGCCCTCGTCGAGCATTTTTTCTTCGGCAGACGAGCCCTGGTCGAAGAAAAGGTCCTCGGCAGACGAGCCCTCGTCGAGCATTTTTTCTTCGGCAGACGAGCCCTCGTCGAAGAAAAGGTCCTCGGCAGACGAGCCCTCGTCGAGCATTTTTTCTTCGGCAGACGAGCCCTCGTCAAAGAAAAGCCTCGGCAGACGAGCCCTCGTCGAGCATTTTTTCTTTGGCAGACGAGCCCTCGTCGAAGAAAAGGTCCTCGGCAGACGAGCCCTCGTCGAGCATTTTTTCTTCGGCAGACGAGCCCTCGTCGAAGAAAAGGTCCTCGGCAGACGAGCCCCTCGTCGAGCATTTTTTCTTCGGCAGACGAGCCCTCGTCGAAGAAAAGGTCCTCGGCAGACGAGCCCTCGTCGAGCATTTTTTTCTTCGGCAGACGAGCCCTCGTCGAAGAAAAGGTCCTCGGCAGACGAGCCCTCGTCGAGCATTTTTCTTCGGCAGACGAGCCCTCGTCGAGCATTTTTTCTTTGGCAGACGAGCCCTCGTCGAAGAAAAGGTCCTCGGCAGACGAGCCCTTGTCGAGCATTTTTTCTTCGGCAGACGAGCCCCTCGTCGAAGAAAGGTCCTCGGCAGACGAGCCCTCGTCGAGCATTTTTTCTTCGGCAGACGAGCCCTCGTCGAAGAAAAGGTCCTCGGCAGACGAGCCCTCGTCGAGCATTTTTTCTTCGGCAGACGAGCCCTCGTCGAGCATTTTTTCTTCGGCAGACGAGCCCTCGTCGAAGAAAAGGTCCTCGGCAGACGAGGCCCTCGTCGAGCATTTTTTCTTCGGCAGACGAGCCCTCGTCGAGCATTTTTTCTTCGGCAGACGAGCCCTCGTCGAAGAAAAGGTCCTCGGCAGACGAGCCCTCTTCGAAGAAAAGGTCCTCGTCAGACGAGCCCTCTTCGAAGAAAGGTCCTCGGCAGACGAGCCCTCGTCGAAGAAAAGGTCCTCGGCAGACGAGCCCTCGTCGAGCATTTTTTCTTCGGCAGACGAGCCCTCGTCGAGCATTTTTCTTCGGCAGACGAGCCCTCGTCGAAGAAAAGGTCCTCGGCAGACGAGCCCTCGTCGAGCATTTTTTCTTCGGCAGACGAGCCCTCGTCGAAGAAAAGGTCCTCGGCAGACGAGCCCTCGTCGAGCATTTTTTCTTCGGCAGACGAGCCCTCGTCGAAGAAAAGGTCCTCGGCAGGACGAGCCCTCGTCGAGCATTTTTTCTTCGGCAGACGAGCCCCTCGTCGAGCATTTTTTCTTCGGCAGACGAGCCCTCGTCGAAGAAAAGGTCCTCGGCAGACGAGCCCTCGTCGAGCATTTTTTCTTCGGCAGACGAGCCCTCGTCGAAGAAAAGGTCCTCGGCAGACGAGCCCTCGTCGAGCATTTTTTCTTCGGCAGACGAGCCCTCGTCGAGCATTTTTTCTTCGGCAGACGAGCCCTCGTCGAAGAAAAGGTCCTCGGCAGACGAGCCCTCGTCGAGCATTTTTCTTCGGCAGACGAGCCCTCGTCGAGCATTTTTTCTTCGGCAGACGAGCCCTCGTCGAAGAAAAGGTCCTCGGCAGACGAGCCCTCGTCGAGCATTTTTTCTTCGGCAGACGAGCCCTCGTCGAAGAAAAGGTCCTCGGCAGACGAGCCCTCGTCGAAGAAAAGGTCCTCGGCACACGAGCCCTCGTCGAGCATTTTTTCTTCGGCAGACGAGCCCTCGTCGAAGAAAAGGTCCTCGCAGACGAGCCCTCGTCGAGCATTTTTCTTCGGCAGACGAGCCCTCGTCGAAGAAAGGTCCTCGGCAGACGAGCCCTCGTCGAGCATTTTTTCTTCGGCAGACGAGCCCTCGTCGAAGAAAAGGTCCTCGGCAGACGAGCCCTCGTCGAGCATTTTTTCTTCGGCAGACGAGCCCTCGTCGAGAAAAGGTCCTCGGCAGACGAGCCCTCGTCGAGCATTTTTTCTTCGGCAGACGAGCCCTCGTCGAAGAAAAGGTCTCGGCAGACGAGCCCTCGTCGAGCATTTTTTCTTCGGCAGACGAGCCCTCGTCGAAGAAAAGGTCCTCGGCAGACGAGCCTTCGTCGAGCATTTTTTCTTCGGCAGACGAGCCCTCGTCGAAGAAAAGGTCCTCGGCAGACGAGCCCTCGTCGAAGAAAAGGTCCTCGGCAGACGAGCCCTCGTCGAGCATTTTTTCTTCGGCAGACGAGCCCTCGTCGAGCATTATTTCTTCGGCAGACGAGCCCTCGTCGAGCATTTTTTCTTCGGCAGACGAGCCCTCGTCGAAGAAAAGGTCCTCGGCAGACGAGCCCCTCGTCGAGCATTTTTTCTTCGCAGACGAGCCCTCGTCGAAGAAAAGGTCCTCGGCAGACGAGCCCTCGTCGAGCATTTTTTCTTCGGCAGACGAGCCCTCGTCGAGCATTTTTTCTTCGGCAGACGAGCCCTCGTCGAAGAAAAGGTCCTCGGCAGACGAGCCCTCGTCGAGCATTTTTCTTCGGCAGACGAGCCCCTCGTCGAAGAAAAGGTCCTCGGCAGACGAGCCCTCGTCGAGCATTTTTTCTTCGGCAGACGAGCCCTCGTCGAGCATTTTTTCTTCGGCAGACGAGCCCTCGTCGAAGAAAAGGTCTTCGGCAGACGAGCCCTCGTCGAAGAAAAGGTCCTCGGCAGACGAGCCCTCGTCGAGCATATTTTCTTCGGCAGACGAGCCCTCGTCGAGCATTTTTTCTTCGGCAGACGAGCCCTCGTCGAGCATTTTTTCTTCGGCAGACGAGCCTCGTCGAAGAAAAGGTCCTCGGCAGACGAGCCCTCCGTCGAGCATTTTTCTTAGGCAAACGAGCCCTCGTCGAAGAAAAAGGTCCTCGGCAGACGAGCCCTCGTCGAGCATTTGTTCTTCGGCAGACGAGCCCTCGTCGAGCATTTTTTCTTCGGCAGACGAGCCCTCGTCGAAGAAAAGGTCCTCGGCAGACGAGCCCTCGTCGAGCATTTTTTCCTCGGCAGACGAGCCCTCGTCGAGCATTTTTTCTTCGGCAGACGAGCCTCGTCGAAGAAAAGGTCCTCGGCAGACGAGCCCTCGTCGAAGAAAAGGTCCTCGGCAGACGAGCCCTCGTCGAGCATTTTTCTTCGGCAGACGAGACCCTCGTCGAGCATTTTTTCTTCGGCAGACGAGCCCTCGTCGAAGAAAAGGTCCTCGGCAGACGAGCCCTCGTCGAGCATTTTTTCTTCGGCAGACGAGCCCTCGTCGAAGAAAGGTCCTCGGCAGATGAGCCCTCGTCGAGCATTTTTCTTCGGCAGACGAGCCCTCGTCGAGCATTTTTTCTTCGGCAGACGAGCCCCTCGTCGAAGAAAAGGTCCTCGGCAGACGAGCCCTCGTCGAGCATTTTTTCTTCGCAGACGAGCCCTCGTCGAAGAAAAGGTCCTCGGCAGACGAGCCCTCGTGGAGCATTTTTTCTTCGGCAGACGAGCCCTCGTCGAGCATTTTTTCTTCGGCAGACGAGCCCTCGTCGAGCATTTTTTCTTCGGCAGACGAGCCCTCGTCGAAGAAAAGGTCTTCGGCAGACGAGCCCTCGTCGAAGAAAAGGTCCTCGGCAGACGAGCCCTCGTCGAGCATTTTTCTTCGGCAGACGAGCCCTCGTCGAGCATTTTTTCTTCGGCAGACGAGCCCTCGTCGAGCATTTCTTTTCTTCTTGGCAGACGAGCCCTCGTCGAGCATTTTTCTTCGGCAGACGAGCCCTCGTCGAGCATTTTTTCTTCGGCAGACGAGCCTCGTCGAAGAAAAGGTCCTCGGCAGGACGAGCCTCGTCGAGCATTTTTTTTAGGCAAACGAGCCCTCGTCGAAGAAAAGGTCCTCGGCAGACGAGCCCTCGTCGATGCATTTTTTCTTCGGCAGACGAGCCCTCGTCGCGCATTTTTTCTCGGCAGACGAGCCCTCGTCGAGCATTTTTTCTTCGGCAGACGAGCCCTCGTCGAAGAAAAGGTCCTCGGCAGACGAGCCCTCGTCGAGCATTTTTTCTTCGGCAGACGAGCCCTCGTCGAAGAAAAGGTCCTCGGCAGACGAGCCCTCGTCGAGCATTTTTTCTTCGGCAGACGAGCCCTCGTCGAGCATTTTTTCTTCGGCAGACGAGCCTCGTCGAAGAAAAGGTCATCGGCAGACGAGCCCTCGTCGAGCATTTTTTCTTCGGCAGACGAGCCTCGTCGAAGAAAAGGTCCTCGGCAGACGAGCCCTCGTCGAGCATTTTTTCTTCGGCAGACGAGCCCCTCGTCGAAGAAAAGGTCCTCGGCAGACGAGCCCTCGTCGAGCATTTTTTCTTCGGCAGACGAGCCCTCGTCGAAGAAAAGGTCCTCAGCAGACGAGCCCTCGTCGAAGAAAAGGTCCTCGGCAGACGAGCCCTCGTCGAGCATTTTTTCTTCGGCAGACGAGCCCTCGTCGAAGAAAAGGTCCTCGGCAGACGAGCCCTCGTCGAGCATTTTTTCTTCGGCAGACGAGCCCTCGTCGAAGAAAAGGTCCTCGGCAGACGAGCCCTCGTCGAGCATTTTTTCTTCGGCAGACGAGCCCTCGTCGAAGAAAAGGTCCTCGGCAGACGAGCCCTCGTCGAGCATTTTTTCTTCGGCAGACGAGCCCTCGTCGAAGAAAAGGTCCTCGGCAGACGAGCCCTCGTCGAGCATTTTTTCTTCGGCAGACGAGCCCTCGTCGAAGAAAAGGTCCTCGGCAGACGAGCCCTCGTCGAGCATTTTTTCTTCGGCAGACGAGCCCTCGTCGAAGAAAAGGTCCTCGGCAGACGAGCCCTCGTCGAGCATTTTTTCTTCGGCAGACGAGCCCTCGTCGAAGAAAAGGTCCTCGGCAGACGAGCCCTCGTCGAGCATTTTTTCTTCGGCAGACGAGCCCTCGTCGAGCATTTTTTCTTCGGCAGACGAGCCCTCGTCGAGCATTTTTTCTTCGGCAGACGAGCCCTCGTCGAGCATTTTTTCTTCGGCAGACGAGCCCTCGTCGAGCATTTTTTCTTCGGCAGACGAGCCCTCGTCGAGCATTTTTTCTTCGGCAGACGAGCCCTCGTCGAAGAAAAGGTCCCCGGCAGACGAGCCCTCGTCGAGCGTTTTTTCTTCGGCAGACGAGCCCTCGTCGAAGAAAAGGTCCCCGGCAGACGAGCCCTCGTCGAGCATTTTTTCTTCGGCAGACGAGCCCTCGTCGAAGAAAAGGTCCCCGGCAGACGAGCCCTCGTCGAGCATTTTTTCTTCGGCAGACGAGCCCTCGTCGAAGAAAAGGTCCCCGGCAGACGAGCCCTCGTCGAGCATTTTTTCTTCGGCAGACGAGCCCTCGTCGAAGAAAAGGTCCCCGGCAGACGAGCCCTCGTCGAGCATTTTTTCTTCGGCAGACGAGCCCTCGTTGAAGAAAAGGTCCCCGGCAGACGAGCCCTCGTCGAGCATTTTTTCTTCGGCAGACGAGCCCTCGTCGAAGAAAAGGTCCCCGGCAGACGAGCCCTCGTCGAGCATTTTTTCTTCGGCAGACGAGCCCTCGTCGAAGAAAAGTTCCCCGGCAGACGAGCCCTCGTCGAGCATTTTTTCTTCGGCAGATGAGCCCTCGTCGAAGAAAAGGTCCCCGGCAGACGAGCCCTCGTCGAGCATTTTTTCTTCGGCAGACGAGCCCTTGTCGAGCATTTTTTCTTCGGCAGACGAGCCCTCGTCGAGCATATTTTCTTTGGCAGACGAGCCCTCGTCGAGCATTTTTTCTTCGGCAGACGAGCCCTCGTCGAAGAAAAGGTCCCCGGCAGACGAGCCCTCGTCGAGCATTTTTTCTTCGGCAGACGAGCCCTCGTCGAAGAAAAGGTCCCCCGGCAGACGAGCCCTCGTCGAGCATTTTTTCTTCGGCAGACGAGCCCTCGTCGAAGAAAAGGTCCCCGGCAGACGAGCCCTCGTCGAGCATTTTTTCTTCGGCAGACGAGCCCTCGTCGAGCATTTTTTCTTCGGCAGACGAGCCCTCGTCGAGGAAAAGGTCCTCGGCAGACGAGCCCTCGTCGAGCATTTTTTCTTCGGCAGACGAGCCCTCGTCGAAGAAAAGGTCCCCGGCAGACGAGCCCTCGTCGAACATTTTTCTTCGGCAGACGAGCCCTCGTCGAAGAAAAGGTCCCCGGCATACGTGCCCTCGTCGAGCATTTTTTCTTCGGCAGAGGAGCCCTCGTCGAAGAAAAGGTCCCCGGCAGACGAGCCCTCGTCGAAGAAAAGGTCCCCGGCAGACGAGCCCTCGTCGAGCATTTTTTCTTCGGCAGACGAGCCCTCGTCGAAGAAAAGGTCCCCGGCAGACGAGCCCTCGTCGAGCATTTTTTCTTCGGCAGACGAGCCCTCGTCGAAGAAAAGGTCCCCGGCAGACGAGCCCTCGTCGAGCATTTTTTCTTCGGCAGACGAGCCCTCGTCGAAGAAAAGGTCCCCGGCAGACGAGCCCTCGTCGAGCATTTTTTCTTCGGCAGACGAGCCCTCGTCGAAGAAAAGGTCCCCGGCAGACGAGCCCTCGTCGAGCATTTTTTCTTCGGCAGACGAGCCCTCGTCGAAGAAAAGGTCCCCGGAAGACGAGCCCTCGTCGAGCATTTTTTCTTCGGCAGACGAGCCCTCGTCGAAGAAAAGGTCCCCGGCAGACGAGCCCTCGTCGAGCATTTTTTCTTCGGCAGACGAGCCCTCGTCGAAGAAAAGGGCCTCGGCAGACGAGCCCTCGTCGAGCATTTTTTCTTCGGCAGACAAGCCCTCGTCGAGCATTTTTTCTTCGGCAGACGAGCCCTCGTCGAAGAAAAGGTCCCCGGCAGACGAGCCCTCGTCGAACATTTTTTCTTCGGCAGACGAGCCCTCGTCGAAGAAAAGGTCCCCGGCAGACGAGCCCTCGTCGAACATTTTTTCTTCGGCAGAGGAGCCCTCGTCGAAGAAAAGGTCCCCGGCATACATGCCCTCGTCGAACATTTTTTCTTCGGCAGACGAGCCCTCGTCGAACATTTTTTCTTCGGCAGACAAGCCCTCGTCGAAGAAAAGGTCCCAGGCAGACGAGCCCTCGTCGAAGAAAAGGTCCTCGGCAGACGAGCCCTCGTCGAGCATTTTTTCTTCGGCAGACGAGCCCTCGTCGAGCATTTTTTCTTCGGCAAACGAGCCCTCGTCGAAGAAAAGGTCCCCGGCAGACGAGCCCTCGTCGAGCATTTTTTCTTCGGCAGACGAGCCCTCGTCGAGCATTTTTTCTTCGGCAGACGAGCCCTCGTCGAAGAAAAGGTCCTCGGCAGACGAGCCCTCGTCGAAGAAAAGGTCCTCGGCAGATGAGCCCTCGTCGAACATTTTTTCTTCGGCAGACGAGCCCTCGTCGAAGAAAAGGTCCCCGGCAGACGAGCCCTCGTCGAAGAAAAGGTCCTCTGCATACGTGCCCTCGTCGAACATTTTTTCTTCGGCAGACGAGCCCTCGTCGAGCATTTTTTCTTCGGCAGACGAGCCCTCGTCGAGCATTTTTCCTTCGGCAGACGAGCCCTCGTCGAAGAAAAGGTCCTCGGCAGACGAGCCCTCGTCGAGCATTTTTTCTTCGGCAGACGAGCCCTCGTCGAGCATTTTTTCTTCGGCAGACGAGCCCTCGTCGAAGAAAAGGTCCTCGGCAGACGAGCCCTCGTCGAGCATTTTTTCTTCGGCAGACGAGCCCTCGTCGAAGAAAAGGTCCTCGGCAGACGAGCCCTCGTTGAACATTTTTTCTTCGGCAGACGAGCCCTCGTCGAAGAAAAGGTCCCCGGCAGACGAGCCCTCGTCAAACATTTTTTCTTCGGCAGACGAGCCCTCGTCGAGCATTTTTTCTTCGGCAGACGAGCCCTCGTAGAAGAAAAGGTCCCCGGCAGACGAGCCCTCGTCGAGCATTTTTTCTTCGGCAGACGAGCCCTCGTCGAAGAAAAGGTCCCCGGCAGACGAGCCCTCGTCGAGCATTTTTTCTTCGGCAGACGAGCCCTCGTCGAAGAAAAGGTCCCCGGCAGACGAGCCCTCGTCGAGCATTTTTTCTTCGGCAGACGAGCCCTCGTCGAAGAAAAGGTCCTCGGCAGACGAGCCCTCGTCGAAGAAAAGGTCCTCGGCAGACGAGCCCTCGTCGAAGAAAAGGTCCTCGGCATACGTGCCCTCGTCGAACATTTTTTCTTCGGCAGACGAGCCCTCGTCGAACATTTTTTCTTCAGCAGACGAGCCCTCGTCGAAGAAAAGGTCCCCAGCAGACGAGCCCTCGTCGAAGAAAAGGTCCCCGGCAGACGAGCCCTCGTCAAACATTTTTTCTTCGGCAGACGAGCCCTCGTCGAAGAAAAGGTCCCCGGCAGACGAGCCCTCGTCGAGCATTTTTTCCTCAGCAGACGAGCCCTCGTCGAGCATTTTTTCTTCGGCAGACGAGCCCTCGTCGAGCATTTTTTCTTCGGCAGACGAGCCCTCGTCGAGCATTTTTTCTTCGGCAGACCAGCCCTCGTCGAAGAAAAGTTCCCTGCAGCCGAGCCCTCATCGAAGAAAAGGTCCCCGGCAGACGAGCCCTCGTCGAAGACTTTTTCTTCGGCAGACGAGCCCTCGTCGAAGACTTTTTCTTCGGCAGACGAGCCCTCGTCGAAGACTTTTTCTTCGGCAGACGAGCCCTCGTCGAACATTTTTTCTTCGGCAGACGAGCCCTCGTCGAAGAAAAGGTCCCCGGCAGACGAGCCCTCGTCGAAGAAAAGGTCCCCGGCAGACGAGCCCTCGTCGAGCATTTTTTCTTCGGCAGACGAGCCCTCGTCGAAGAAAAGGTCCCCGGCAGACGAGCCCTCGTCGAGCATTTTTTCTTCGGCAGACGAGCCCTCGTCGAAGAAAAGGTCCCCGGAAGACGAGCCCTCGTCGAGCATTTTTTCTTCGGCAGACGAGCCCTCGTCGAAGAAAAGGTCCCCGGCAGACGAGCCCTCGTCGAGCATTTTTTCTTCGGCAGACGAGCCCTCGTCGAAGAAAAGGGCCTCGGCAGACGAGCCCTCGTCGAGCATTTTTTCTTCGGCAGACAAGCCCTCGTCGAGCATTTTTTCTTCGGCAGACGAGCCCTCGTCGAAGAAAAGGTCCCCGGCAGACGAGCCCTCGTCGAACATTTTTTCTTCGGCAGACGAGCCCTCGTCGAAGAAAAGGTCCCCGGCAGACGAGCCCTCGTCGAACATTTTTTCTTCGGCAGAGGAGCCCTCGTCGAAGAAAAGGTCCCCGGCATACGTGCCCTCGTCGAACATTTTTTCTTCGGCAGACGAGCCCTCGTCGAACATTTTTTCTTCGGCAGACGAGCCCTCGTCGAAGAAAAGGTCCCAGGCAGACGAGCCCTCGTCGAAGAAAAGGTCCTCGGCAGACGAGCCCTCGTCGAGCATTTTTTCTTCGGCAGACGAGCCCTCGTCGAGCATTTTTTCTTCGGCAAACGAGCCCTCGTCGAAGAAAAGGTCCCCGGCAGACGAGCCCTCGTCGAGCATTTTTTCTTCGGCAGACGAGCCCTCGTCGAGCATTTTTTCTTCGGCAGACGAGCCCTCGTCGAAGAAAAGGTCCTCGGCAGACGAGCCCTCGTCGAAGAAAAGGTCCTCGGCAGATGAGCCCTCGTCGAGCATTTTTATTTCGGCAGACGAGCCCTCGTCGAAGAAAAGGTCCCCGGCAGACGAGCCCTCGTCGAAGAAAAGGTCCTCTGCATACGTGCCCTCGTCGAACATTTTTTCTTCGGCAGACGAGCCCTCGTCGAGCATTTTTTCTTCGGCAGACGAGCCCTCGTCGAGCATTTTTCCTTCGGCAGACGAGCCCTCGTCGAAGAAAAGGTCCTCGGCAGACGAGCCCTCGTCGAGCATTTTTTCTTCGGCAGACGAGCCCTCGTCGAGCATTTTTTCTTCGGCAGACGAGCCCTCGTCGAAGAAAAGGTCCTCGGCAGACGAGCCCTCGTCGAGCATTTTTTCTTCGGCAGACGAGCCCTCGTCGAAGAAAAGGTCCTCGGCAGACGAGCCCTCGTTGAACATTTTTTCTTCGGCAGACGAGCCCTCGTCGAAGAAAAGGTCCCCGGCAGACGAGCCCTCGTCAAACATTTTTTCTTCGGCAGACGAGCCCTCGTCGAGCATTTTTTCATCGGCAGACGAGCCCTCGTAGAAGAAAAGGTCCCCGGCAGACGAGCCCTCGTCGAGCATTTTTTCTTCGGCAGACGAGCCCTCGTCGAAGAAAAGGTCCCCGGCAGACGAGCCCTCGTCGAGCATTTTTTCTTCGGCAGACGAGCCCTCGTCGAAGAAAAGGTCCCCGGCAGACGAGCCCTCGTCGAGCATTTTTTCTTCGGCAGACGAGCCCTCGTCGAAGAAAAGGTCCTCGGCAGACGAGCCCTCGTCGAAGAAAAGGACCTCGGCAGACGAGCCCTCGTCGAAGAAAAGGTCCTCGGCAGACGAGCCCTCGTCGAGCATTTTTTCTTCGGCAGACGAGCCCTCGTCGAAGAAAAGGTCCCCGGCAGACGAGCCCTCGTCGAAGAAAAGGTCCCCGGCAGACGAGCCCTCGTCGAGCATTTTTTATTCGGCAGACGAGCCCTCGTCAAAGAAAAGGTCCTCGGCAGACGAGCCCTCGTCGAGGAAAAGGTCCTCGGCAGACGAGCCCTTGTCGAACATTTTTTCTTCGGCAGACGAGCCCTCGTCGAAGAAAAGGTCCCCGGCAGACGAGCCCTCGTCGAACATTTTTCTTCGGCAGACGAGCCCTCGTCGAAGAAAAGGTCCCCGGCATACGTGCCCTCGTCGAACATTTTTTCTTCGGCAGACGAGCCCTCGTCGAAGAAAAGGTCCCCGGCATACGTGCCCTCGTCGAGCATTTTTTCTTCGGCAGACGAGCCCTCGTCGAAGAAAAGGTCCCCGGCAGACGAGCCCTCGTCGAACATTTTTTCTTCGGCAGCCGAGCCCTCGTCGAAGAAAAGGTCCCCGGCAGACGAGCCCTCGTCGAACATTTTTCTTCGGCAGACGAGCCCTCGTCGAAGAAAAGGTCCCCGGCATACGTGCCCTCGTCGAGCATTTTTTCTTCGGCAGACGAGCCCTCGTTGAAAAAAAGGTCCCCAGCAGACGAGACCTCGTCGAACATTTTTTCTTCGGCAGCCGAGCCCTCGTCGAAGAAAAGGTCCCCGGCAGACGAGCCCTCGTCGAAGACTTTTTCTTCGGCAGACGAGCCCTCGTCGAAGACTTTTTCTTCGGCAGACGAGCCCTCGTCGAACATTTTTTCTTCGGCAGACGAGCCCTCGTCGAACATTTTTTCTTCGGCAGACGAGCCCTCGTCGAAGAAAAGGTCCCCGGCAGACGAGCCCTCGTCGAGCATTTTTTCTTCGGCAGACGAGCCCTCGTCGAAGAAAAGGTCCCCGGAAGACGAGCCCTTGTCGAGCATTTTTTCTTCGGCGGACGAGCCCTCGTCGAAGAAAAGGTCCCCGGCAGACGAGCCCTCGTCGAGCATTTTTTCTTCGGCAGACGAGCCCTCGTCGAGCATTTTTTCTTCGGCAGACGAGCCCTCGTCGAGCATTTTTTCTTCGGCAGACGAGCCTTCGTCGAAGAAAAGGTCCCCGGCAGACGAGCCCTCGTCAAACATTTTTTCTTCGGCAGACGAGCCCTCGTCGAAGAAAAGGTCCCCGGCAGACGAGCCCTCGTCGAACATTTTTTCTTCGGCAGACGAGCCCTGGTCGAAGAAAAGGTCCCTGGCATACGTGCCCTCGTCGAACATTTTTTCTTCGGCAGACGAGCCCTCGTCGAAGAAAAGGTCCCCGGCAGACGAGCCCTCGTCGAAGAAAAGGTCCCCGGCAGACGAGCCCTCGTCGAGCATTTTTTCTTCGGCAGACGAGCCCTCGTCGAAGAAAAGGTCCCCGGCAGACGAGCCCTCGTCGAACATTATTTCTTCGGCAGACGAGCCCTCGTCGAAGAAAAGGTCCCCGGCAGATGAGCCCTCGTCGAACATTTTTTCTTCGGCAGACGAGCCCTCGTCGAAGAAAAGGTCCCCGGCATACGTGCCCTCGTCGAACATTTTTTCTTCGGCAGACGAGCCCTCGTCAAACATTTTTTCTTCGGCAGACGAGCCCTCGTCGAAGAAAAGGTCCCCGGCAGACGAGCCCTCGTCGAAGAAAAGGTCCCCTGCATACGTGCCCTCGTCGAACATTTTTTCTTCGGCAGACGAGCCCTCGTCGAGCATTTTTTCTTCGGCAGACGAGCCCTCGTCGAGCATTTTTTCTTCGGCAGACGAGCCCTCGTCGAAGAAAAGGTCCTCGGCAGACGAGCCCTCGTCGAGCATTTTTTCTTCGGCAGACGAGCCCTCGTCGAGCATTTTTTCTTCGGCAGACGAGCCCTCGTCGAAGAAAAGGTCCCCGGCAGACGAGCCCTCGTCGAGCATTTTTTCTTCAGCAGACGAGCCCTCGTCGAGCATTTTTTCTTCGGCAGACGAGCCCTCGTCGAGCATTTTTTCTTCGGCAGACGAGCCCTCGTCGAAGAAAAGGTCCTCGGCAGACGAGCCCTCGTCGAAGAAAAGGTCCTCGGCAGACGAGCCCTCGTCGAACATTTTTTCTTCGGCAGACGAGCCCTCGTCGAAGAAAAGGTCCCCGGCAGACGAGCCCTCGTCGAAGAAAAGGTCCTCTGCATACGTGCCCTCGTCGAACATTTTTTCTTCGGCAGACGAGCCCTCGTCGAGCATTTTTTCTTCGGCAGACGAGCCCTCGTCGAGCATTTTTCCTTCGGCAGACGAGCCCTCGTCGAAGAAAAGGTCCTCGGCAGACGAGCCCTCGTCGAGCATTTTTTCTTCGGCAGACGAGCCCTCGTCGAGCATTTTTTCTTCGGCAGACGAGCCCTCGTCGAAGAAAAGGTCCTCGGCAGACGAGCCCTCGTCGAGCATTTTTTCTTCGGCAGACGAGCCCTCGTCGAAGAAAAGGTCCTCGGCAGACGAGCCCTCGTTGAACATTTTTTCTTCGGCAGACGAGCCCTCGTCGAAGAAAAGGTCCCCGGCAGACGAGCCCTCGTCAAACATTTTTTCTTCGGCAGACGAGCCCTCGTCGAGCATTTTTCTTCGGCAGACGAGCCCTCGTAGAAGAAAAGGTCCCCGGCAGACGAGCCCTCGTCGAGCATTTTTTCTTCGGCAGACGAGCCCTCGTCGAAGAAAAGGTCCCCGGCAGACGAGCCCTCGTCGAGCATTTTTTCTTCGGCAGACGAGCCCTCGTCGAAGAAAAGGTCCCCGGCAGACGAGCCCTCGTCGAGCATTTTTTCTTCGGCAGACGAGCCCTCGTCGAAGAAAAGGTCCTCGGCAGACGAGCCCTCGTCGAAGAAAAGGTCCTCGGCAGACGAGCCCTCGTCGAAGAAAAGGTCCTCGGCAGACGAGCCCTCGTCGAGCATTTTTTCTTCGGCAGACGAGCCCTCGTCGAAGAAAAGGTCCCCGGCAGACGAGCCCTCGTCGAAGAAAAGGTCCCCGGCAGACGAGCCCTCGTCGAGCATTTTTTATTCGGCAGACGAGCCCTTGTCAAAGAAAAGGTCCTCGGCAGACGAGCCCTCGTCGAGGAAAAGGTCCTCGGCAGACGAGCCCTTGTCGAACATTTTTTCTTCGGCAGACGAGCCCTCGTCGAAGAAAAGGTCCCCGGCAGACGAGCCCTCGTCGAACATTTTTCTTCGGCAGACGAGCCCTCGTCGAAGAAAAGGTCCCCGGCATACGTGCCCTCGTCGAACATTTTTTCTTCGGCAGACGAGCCCTCGTCGAAGAAAAGGTCCCCGGCATACGTGCCCTCATCGAGCATTTTTTCTTCGGCAGACGAGCCCTCGTCGAAGAAAAGGTCCCCGGCAGACGAGCCCTCGTCGAACATTTTTTCTTCGGCAGCCGAGCCCTCGTCGAAGAAAAGGTCCCCGGCAGACGAGCCCTCGTCGAACATTTTTCTTCGGCAGACGAGCCCTCGTCGAAGAAAAGGTCCCCGGCATACGTGCCCTCGTCGAGCATTTTTTCTTCGGCAGACGAGCCCTCGTTGAAAAAAAGGTCCCCGGCAGACGAGCCCTCGTCGAACATTTTTTCTTCGGCAGCCGAGCCCTCGTCGAAGAAAAGGTCCCCGGCAGACGAGCCCTCGTCGAAGAAAAGGTCCTCTGCATACGTGCCCTCGTCGAACATTTTTTCTTCGGCAGACGAGCCCTCGTCGAGCATTTTTTCTTCGGCAGACGAGCCCTCGTCGAGCATTTTTCCTTCGGCAGACGAGCCCTCGTCGAAGAAAAGGTCCTCGGCAGACGAGCCCTCGTCGAGCATTTTTTCTTCGGCAGACGAGCCCTCGTCGAGCATTTTTTCTTCGGCAGACGAGCCCTCGTCGAAGAAAAGGTCCTCGGCAGACGAGCCCTCGTCGAGCATTTTTTCTTCGGCAGACGAGCCCTCGTCGAAGAAAAGGTCCTCGGCAGACGAGCCCTCGTTGAACATTTTTTCTTCGGCAGACGAGCCCTCGTCGAAGAAAAGGTCCCCGGCAGACGAGCCCTCGTCAAACATTTTTTCTTCGGCAGACGAGCCCTCGTCGAGCATTTTTCTTCGGCAGACGAGCCCTCGTAGAAGAAAAGGTCCCCGGCAGACGAGCCCTCGTCGAGCATTTTTTCTTCGGCAGACGAGCCCTCGTCGAAGAAAAGGTCCCCGGCAGACGAGCCCTCGTCGAGCATTTTTTCTTCGGCAGACGAGCCCTCGTCGAAGAAAAGGTCCCCGGCAGACGAGCCCTCGTCGAGCATTTTTTCTTCGGCAGACGAGCCCTCGTCGAAGAAAAGGTCCTCGGCAGACGAGCCCTCGTCGAAGAAAAGGTCCTCGGCAGACGAGCCCTCGTCGAAGAAAAGGTCCTCGGCAGACGAGCCCTCGTCGAGCATTTTTTCTTCGGCAGACGAGCCCTCGTCGAAGAAAAGGTCCCCGGCAGACGAGCCCTCGTCGAAGAAAAGGTCCCCGGCAGACGAGCCCTCGTCGAGCATTTTTTATTCGGCAGACGAGCCCTTGTCAAAGAAAAGGTCCTCGGCAGACGAGCCCTCGTCGAGGAAAAGGTCCTCGGCAGACGAGCCCTTGTCGAACATTTTTTCTTCGGCAGACGAGCCCTCGTCGAAGAAAAGGTCCCCGGCAGACGAGCCCTCGTCGAACATTTTTCTTCGGCAGACGAGCCCTCGTCGAAGAAAAGGTCCCCGGCATACGTGCCCTCGTCGAACATTTTTTCTTCGGCAGACGAGCCCTCGTCGAAGAAAAGGTCCCCGGCATACGTGCCCTCATCGAGCATTTTTTCTTCGGCAGACGAGCCCTCGTCGAAGAAAAGGTCCCCGGCAGACGAGCCCTCGTCGAACATTTTTTCTTCGGCAGCCGAGCCCTCGTCGAAGAAAAGGTCCCCGGCAGACGAGCCCTCGTCGAACATTTTTCTTCGGCAGACGAGCCCTCGTCGAAGAAAAGGTCCCCGGCATACGTGCCCTCGTCGAGCATTTTTTCTTCGGCAGACGAGCCCTCGTTGAAAAAAAGGTCCCCGGCAGACGAGCCCTCGTCGAACATTTTTTCTTCGGCAGCCGAGCCCTCGTCGAAGAAAAGGTCCCCGGCAGACGAGCCCTCGTCGAAGACTTTTTCTTCGGCAGACGAGCCCTCGTCGAAGACTTTTTCTTCGGCAGACGAGCCCTCGTCGAACATTTTTTCTTCGGCAGACGAGCCCTCGTCGAACATTTTTCTTCGGCAGACGAGCCCTCGTCGAAGAAAAGGTCCCCGGCATACGTGCCCTCGTCGAGCATTTTTTCTTCGGCAGACGAGCCCTCGTTGAAAAAAAGGTCCCCGGCAGACGAGCCCTCGTCGAACATTTTTTCTTCGGCAGCCGAGCCCTCGTCGAAGAAAAGGTCCCCGGCAGACGAGCCCTCGTCGAAGACTTTTTCTTCGGCAGACGAGCCCTCGTCGAAGACTTTTTCTTCGGCAGACGAGCCCTCGTCGAACATTTTTTCTTCGGCAGACGAGCCCTCGTCGAGCATTTTTTCTTCGGCAGACGAGCCCTCGTCGAAGAAAAGGTCCCCGGAAGACGAGCCCTTGTCGAGCATTTTTTCTTCGGCGGACGAGCCCTCGTCGAAGAAAAGGTCCCCGGCAGACGAGCCCTCTTCGAGCATTTTTTCTTCGGCAGACGAGCCCTCGTCGAGCATTTTTTCTTCGGCAGACGAGCCCTCGTCGAGCATTTTTTCTTCGGCAGACGAGCCCTCGTCGAAGAAAAGGTCCCCGGCAGACGAGCCCTCGTCGAACATTTTTTGTTCGGCAGACGAGCCCTCGTCGAAGAAAAGGTCCCCGGCAGACGAGCCCTCGTCGAACATTTTTTCTTCGGCAGACGAGCCCTGGTCGAAGAAAAGGTCCCTGGCATACGTGCCCTCGTCGAACATTTTTTCTTCGGCAGACGAGCCCTCGTCGAACATTTTTTCTTCGGCAGACGAGCCCTCGTCGAAGAAAAGGTCCCCGGCAGACGAGCCCTCGTCGAGCATTTTTTCTTCGGCAGACGAGCCCTCGTCGAAGAAAAGGTCCCCGGCAGACGAGCCCTCGTCGAACATTATTTCTTCGGCAGACGAGCCCTCGTCGAAGAAAAGGTCCCCGGCAGACGAGCCCTCGTCGAACATTTTTTCTTCGGCAGACGAGCCCTCGTCGAAGAAAAGGTCCCCGGCATACGTGCCCTCGTCGAGCATTTTTTCTTCGGCAGACGAGCCCTCGTCGAGCATTTTTTCTTCGGCAGACGAGCCCTCGTCGAAGAAAAGGTCCTCGGCAGACGAGCCCTCGTCGAGCATTTTTTCTTCGGCAGACGAGCCCTCGTCGAAGAAAAGGTCCTCGGCAGACGAGCCCTCGTTGAACATTTTTTCTTCGGCAGACGAGCCCTCGTCGAAGAAAAGGTCCCCGGCAGACGAGCCCTCGTCAAACATTTTTTCTTCGGCAGACGAGCCCTCGTCGAGCATTTTTTCTTCGGCAGACGAGCCCTCGTAGAAGAAAAGGTCCCCGGCAGACGAGCCCTCGTCGAGCATTTTTTCTTCGGCAGACGAGCCCTCGTCGAAGAAAAGGTCCCCGGCAGACGAGCCCTCGTCGAGCATTTTTTCTTCGGCAGACGAGCCCTCGTCGAAGAAAAGGTCCCCGGCAGACGAGCCCTCGTCGAGCATTTTTTCTTCGGCAGACGAGCCCTCGTCGAAGAAAAGGTCCTCGGCAGACGAGCCCTCGTCGAATAAAAGGTCCTCGGCAGACGAGCCCTCGTCGAAGAAAAGGTCCTCGGCAGACGAGCCCTCGTCGAGCATTTTTTCTTCGGCAGACGAGCCCTCGTCGAAGAAAAGGTCCCCGGCAGACGAGCCCTCGTCGAAGAAAAGGTCCCCGGCAGACGAGCCCTCGTCGAGCATTTTTTATTCGGCAGACGAGCCCTCGTCAAAGAAAAGGTCCTCGGCAGACGAGCCCTCGTCGAGGAAAAGGTCCTCGGCAGACGAGCCCTTGTCGAACATTTTTTCTTCGGCAGACGAGCCCTCGTCGAAGAAAAGGTCCCCGGCAGACGAGCCCTCGTCGAACATTTTTCTTCGGCAGACGAGCCCTCGTCGAAGAAAAGGTCCCCGGCATACGTGCCCTCGTCGAACATTTTTTCTTCGGCAGACGAGCCCTAGTCGAAGAAAAGGTCCCCGGCATACGTGCCCTCGTCGAGCATTTTTTCTTCGGCAGACGAGCCCTCGTCGAAGAAAAGGTCCCCGGCAGACGAGCCCTCGTCGAACATTTTTTCTTCGGCAGCCGAGCCCTCGTCGAAGAAAAGGTCCCCGGCAGACGAGCCCTCGTCGAACATTTTTCTTCGGCAGACGAGCCCTCGTCGAAGAAAAGGTCCCCGGCATACGTGCCCTCGTCGAGCATTTTTTCTTCGGCAGACGAGCCCTCGTTGAAAAAAAGGTCCTCGGCAGACGAGCCCTCGTCGAACATTTTTTCTTCGGCAGCCGAGCCCTCGTCGAAGAAAAGGTCCCCGGCAGACGAGCCCTCGTCGAAGACTTTTTCTTCGGCAGACGAGCCCTCGTCGAAGACTTTTTCTTCGGCAGACGAGCCCTCGTCGAACATTTTTTCTTCGGCAGACGAGCCCTCGTCGAACATTTTTTCTTCGGCAGACGAGCCCTCGTCGAAGAAAAGGTCCCCGGAAGACGAGCCCTTGTCGAGCATTTTTTCTTCGGCGGACGAGCCCTCGTCGAAGAAAAGGTCCCCGGCAGACGAGCCCTCGTCGAGCATTTTTTCTTCGGCAGACGAGCCCTCGTCGAGCATTTTTTCTTCGGCAGACGAGCCCTCGTCGAAGAAAAGGTCCCCGGCAGACGAGCCCTCGTCGAACATTTTTTCTTCGGCAGACGAGCCCTCGTCGAAGAAAAGGTCCCCGGCAGACGAGCCCTCGTCGAACATTTTTTCTTCGGCAGACGAGCCCTGGTCGAAGAAAAGGTCCCTGGCATACGTGCCCTCGTCAAACGTTTTTTCTTCGGCAGACGAGCCCTCGTCGAACATTTTTTCTTCGGCAGACGAGCCCTCGTCGAAGAAAAGGTCCCCGGCAGACGAGCCCTCGTCGAAGAAAAGGTCCCCGGCAGACGAGCCCTCGTCGAGCATTTTTTCTTCGGCAGACGAGCCCTCGTCGAAGAAAAGGTCCCCGGCAGACGAGCCCTCGTCGAACATTATTTCTTCGGCAGACGAGCCCTCGTCGAAGAAAAGGTCCCCGGCAGACGAGCCCTCGTCGAACATTTTTTCTTCGGCAGACGAGCCCTCGTCGAGCATTTTTCCTTCGGCAGACGAGCCCTCGTCGAAGAAAAGGTCCTCGGCAGACGAGCCCTCGTCGAGCATTTTTTCTTCGGCAGACGAGCCCTCGTCGAGCATTTTTTCTTCGGCAGACGAGCCCTCGTCGAAGAAAAGGTCCTCGGCAGACGAGCCCTCGTCGAGCATTTTTTCTTCGGCAGACGAGCCCTCGTCGAAGAAAAGGTCCTCGGCAGACGAGCCCTCGTTGAACATTTTTTCTTCGGCAGACGAGCCCTCGTCGAAGAAAAGGTCCCCGGCAGACGAGCCCTCGTCAAACATTTTTTCTTCGGCAGACGAGCCCTCGTCGAGCATTTTTTCTTCGGCAGACGAGCCCTCGTAGAAGAAAAGGTCCCCGGCAGACGAGCCCTCGTCGAGCATTTTTTCTTCGGCAGACGAGCCCTCGTCGAAGAAAAGGTCCCCGGCAGACGAGCCCTCGTCGAGCATTTTTTCTTCGGCAGACGAGCCCTCGTCGAAGAAAAGGTCCCCGGCAGACGAGCCCTCGTCGAGCATTTTTTCTTCGGCAGACGAGCCCTCGTCGAAGAAAAGGTCCTCGGCAGACGAGCCCTCGTCGAAGAAAAGGTCCTCGGCAGACGAGCCCTCGTCGAGCATTTTTTCTTCGGCAGACGAGCCCTCGTCGAAGAAAAGGTCCCCGGCAGACGAGCCCTCGTCGAAGAAAAGGTCCCCGGCAGACGAGCCCTCGTCGAGCATTTTTTATTCGGCAGACGAGCCCTCGTCAAAGAAAAGGTCCTCGGCAGACGAGCCCTCGTCGAGGAAAAGGTCCTCGGCAGACGAGCCCTTGTCGAACATTTTTTCTTCGGCAGACGAGCCCTCGTCGAAGAAAAGGTCCCCGGCAGACGAGCCCTCGTCGAACATTTTTCTTCGGCAGACGAGCCCTCGTCGAAGAAAAGGTCCCCGGCATACGTGCCCTCGTCGAACATTTTTTCTTCGGCAGACGAGCCCTCGTCGAAGAAAAGGTCCCCGGCATACGTGCCCTCGTCGAGCATTTTTTCTTCGGCAGACGAGCCCTCGTCGAAGAAAAGGTCCCCGGCAGACGAGCCCTCGTCGAACATTTTTTCTTCGGCAGCCGAGCCCTCGTCGAAGAAAAGGTCCCCGGCAGACGAGCCCTCGTCGAACATTTTTCTTCGGCAGACGAGCCCTCGTCGAAGAAAAGGTCCCCGGCATACGTGCCCTCGTCGAGCATTTTTTCTTCGGCAGACGAGCCCTCGTTGAAAAAAAGGTCCTCGGCAGACGAGCCCTCGTCGAACATTTTTTCTTCGGCAGCCGAGCCCTCGTCGAAGAAAAGGTCCCCGGCAGACGAGCCCTCGTCGAAGACTTTTTCTTCGGCAGACGAGCCCTCGTCGAAGACTTTTTCTTCGGCAGACGAGCCCTCGTCGAACATTTTTTCTTCGGCAGACGAGCCCTCGTCGAACATTTTTTCTTCGGCAGACGAGCCCTCGTCGAAGAAAAGGTCCCCGGAAGACGAGCCCTTGTCGAGCATTTTTTCTTCGGCGGACGAGCCCTCGTCGAAGAAAAGGTCCCCGGCAGACGAGCCCTCGTCGAGCATTTTTTCTTCGGCAGACGAGCCCTCGTCGAGCATTTTTTCTTCGGCAGACGAGCCCTCGTCGAAGAAAAGGTCCCCGGCAGACGAGCCCTCGTCGAACATTTTTTCTTCGGCAGACGAGCCCTCGTCGAAGAAAAGGTCCCCGGCAGACGAGCCCTCGTCGAACATTTTTTCTTCGGCAGACGAGCCCTGGTCGAAGAAAAGGTCCCTGGCATACGTGCCCTCGTCGAACGTTTTTTCTTCGGCAGACGAGCCCTCGTCGAACATTTTTTCTTCGGCAGACGAGCCCTCGTCGAAGAAAAGGTCCCCGGCAGACGAGACCTCGTCGAAGAAAAGGTCCCCGGCAGACGAGCCCTCGTCGAGCATTTTTTCTTCGGCAGACGAGCCCTCGTCGAAGAAAAGGTCCCCGGCAGACGAGCCCTCGTCGAACATTATTTCTTCGGCAGACGAGCCCTCGTCGAAGAAAAGGTCCCCGGCAGACGAGCCCTCGTCGAACATTTTTTCTTCGGCAGACGAGCCCTCGTCGAAGAAAAGGTCCCCGGCATACGTGCCCTCGTCGAACATTTTTTCTTCGGCAGACGAGCCCTCGTCGAACATTTTGTCTTCGGCAGACGAGCCCTCGTCGAAGAAAAGGTCCCCGGCAGACGAGCCCTCGTCGAAGAAAAGGTCCCCTGCATACGTGCCCTCGTCGAACATTTTTTCTTCGGCAGACGAGCCCTCGTCGAGCATTTTTTCTTCGGCAGACGAGCCCTCGTCGAGCATTTTTTCTTCGGCAGACGAGCCCTCGTCGAAGAAAAGGTCCTCGGCAGACGAGCCCTCGTCGAGCATTTTTTCTTCGGCAGACGAGCCCTCGTCGAAGAAAAGGTCCTCGGCAGACGAGCCCTCGTCGAGCATTTTTTCTTCGGCAGACGAGCCCTCGTCGAAGAAAAGGTCCTCGGCAGACGAGCCCTCGTCGAGCATTTTTTCTTCGGCAGACGAGCCCTCGTCGAAGAAAAGGTCCTCGGCAGACGAGCCCTCGTCGAGCATTTTTTCTTCGGCAGACGAGCCCTCGTCGAAGAAAAGGTCCCCGGCAGACGAGCCCTCGTCGAACATTTTTTCTTCGGCAGACGAGCCCTCGTCGAAGAAAAGGTCCCCGGCAGACGAGCCCTCGTCGAAGAAAAGGTCCTCTGCATACGTGCCCTCGTCGAACATTTTTTCTTCGGCAGACGAGCCCTCGTCGAGCATTTTTTCTTCGGCAGACGAGCCCTCGTCGAAGAAAAGGTCCCCGGCAGACGAGCCCTCGTCGAACATTTTTTCTTCGGCAGACGAGCCCTCGTCGAAGAAAAGGTCCCCGGCAGACGAGCCCTCGTCGAACATTTTTTCTTCGGCAGACGAGCCCTGGTCGAAGAAAAGGTCCCTGGCATACGTGCCCTCGTCGAACATTTTTTCTTCGGCAGACGAGCCCTCGTCGAACATTTTTTCTTCGGCAGACGAGCCCTCGTCGAAGAAAAGGTCCCCGGCAGACGAGCCCTCGTCGAAGAAAAGGTCCCCGGCAGACGAGCCCTCGTCGAGCATTTTTTCTTCGGCAGACGAGCCCTCGTCGAAGAAAAGGTCCCCGGCAGACGAGCCCTCGTCGAACATTATTTCTTCGGCAGACGAGCCCTCGTCGAAGAAAAGGTCCCCGGCAGACGAGCCCTCGTCGAACATTTTTTCTTCGGCAGACGAGCCCTCGTCGAAGAAAAGGTCCCCGGCATACGTGCCCTCGTCGAACATTTTTTCTTCGGCAGACGAGCCCTCGTCGAACATTTTTTCTTCGGCAGACGAGCCCTCGTCGAAGAAAAGGTCCCCGGCAGACGAGCCCTCGTCGAAGAAAAGGTCCCCTGCATACGTGCCCTCGTCGAACATTTTTTCTTCGGCAGACGAGCCCTCGTCGAGCATTTTTTCTTCGGCAGACGAGCCCTCGTCGAGCATTTTTTCTTCGGCAGACGAGCCCTCGTCGAAGAAAAGGTCCTCGGCAGACGAGCCCTCGTCGAGCATTTTTTCTTCGGCAGACGAGCCCTCGTCGAAGAAAAGGTCCTCGGCAGACGAGCCCTCGTCGAGCATTTTTTCTTCGGCAGACGAGCCCTCGTCGAAGAAAAGGTCCTCGGCAGACGAGCCCTCGTCGAGCATTTTTTCTTCGGCAGACGAGCCCTCGTCGAAGAAAAGGTCCCCGGAAGACGAGCCCTTGTCGAGCATTTTTTCTTCGGCGGACGAGCCCTCGTCGAAGAAAAGGTCCCCGGCAGACGAGCCCTCGTCGAGCATTTTTTCTTCGGCAGACGAGCCCTCGTCGAGCATTTTTTCTTCGGCAGACGAGCCCTCGTCGAGCATTTTTTCTTCGGCAGACGAGCCCTCGTCGAAGAAAAGGTCCCCGGCAGACGAGCCCTCGTCGAACATTTTTTCTTCGGCAGACGAGCCCTCGTCGAAGAAAAGGTCCCCGGCAGACGAGCCCTCGTCGAACATTTTTTCTTCGGCAGACGAGCCCTGGTCGAAGAAAAGGTCCCTGGCATACGTGCCCTCGTCGAACATTTTTTCTTCGGCAGACGAGCCCTCGTCGAACATTTTTTCTTCGGCAGACGAGCCCTCGTCGAAGAAAAGGTCCCCGGCAGACGAGCCCTCGTCGAAGAAAAGGTCCCCGGCAGACGAGCCCTCGTCGAGCATTTTTTCTTCGGCAGACGAGCCCTCGTCGAAGAAAAGGTCCTCGGCAGACGAGCCCTCGTCGAGCATTTTTTCTTTGGCAGACGAGCCCTCGTCGAAGAAAAGGTCCTCGGCAGACGAGCCCTCGTCGAGCATTTTTTCTTCGGCAGACGAGCCCTCGTCGAAGAAAAGGTCCTCGGCAGACGAGCCCTCGTCGAGCATTTTTTCTTCGGCAGACGAGCCCTCGTCGAAGAAAAGGTCCCCGGCAGACGAGCCCTCGTCGAACATTTTTTCTTCGGCAGACGAGCCCTCGTCGAAGAAAAGGTCCCCGGCAGACGAGCCCTCGTCGAAGAAAAGGTCCCCTGCATACGTGCCCTCGTCGAACATTTTTTCTTCGGCAGACGAGCCCTCGTCGAGCATTTTTTCTTCGGCAGACGAGCCCTCGTCGAGCATTTTTTCTTCGGCAGACGAGCCCTCGTCGAAGAAAAGGTCCCCGGCAGACGAGCCCTCGTCGAACATTTTTTCTTCGGCAGACGAGCCCTCGTCGAAGAAAAGGTCCCCGGCAGACGAGCCCTCGTCGAACATTTTTTCTTCGGCAGACGAGCCCTGGTCGAAGAAAAGGTCCCTGGCATACGTGCCCTCGTCGAACATTTTTTCTTCGGCAGACGAGCCCTCGTCGAACATTTTTTCTTCGGCAGACGAGCCCTCGTCGAAGAAAAGGTCCCCGGCAGACGAGCCCTCGTCGAAGAAAAGGTCCCCGGCAGACGAGCCCTCGTCGAGCATTTTTTCTTCGGCAGACGAGCCCTCGTCGAAGAAAAGGTCCCCGGCAGACGAGCCCTCGTCGAACATTATTTCTTCGGCAGACGAGCCCTCGTCGAAGAAAAGGTCCCCGGCAGACGAGCCCTCGTCGAACATTTTTTCTTCGGCAGACGAGCCCTCGTCGAAGAAAAGGTCCCCGGCATACGTGCCCTCGTCGAACATTTTTTCTTCGGCAGACGAGCCCTCGTCGAACATTTTTTCTTCGGCAGACGAGCCCTCGTCGAAGAAAAGGTCCCCGGCAGACGAGCCCTCGTCGAAGAAAAGGTCCCCTGCATACGTGCCCTCGTCGAACATTTTTTCTTCGGCAGACGAGCCCTCGTCGAGCATTTTTTCTTCGGCAGACGAGCCCTCGTCGAGCATTTTTTCTTCGGCAGACGAGCCCTCGTCGAAGAAAAGGTCCTCGGCAGACGAGCCCTCGTCGAGCATTTTTTCTTCGGCAGACGAGCCCTCGTCGAAGAAAAGGTCCTCGGCAGACGAGCCCTCGTCGAGCATTTTTTCTTCGGCAGACGAGCCCTCGTCGAAGAAAAGGTCCTCGGCAGACGAGCCCTCGTCGAGCATTTTTTCTTCGGCAGACGAGCCCTCGTCGAAGAAAAGGTCCTCGGCAGACGAGCCCTCGTCGAGCATTTTTTCTTCGGCAGACGAGCCCTCGTCGAAGAAAATGTCCCCGGCAGACGAGCCCTCGTCGAACATTTTTTCTTCGGCAGACGAGCCCTCGTCGAAGAAAAGGTCCCCGGCAGACGAGCCCTCGTCGAAGAAAAGGTCCCCTGCATACGTGCCCTCGTCGAACATTTTTTCTTCGGCAGACGAGCCCTCGTCGAGCATTTTTTCTTCGGCAGACGAGCCCTCGTCGAGCATTTTTTCTTCGGCAGACGAGCCCTCGTCGAAGAAAAGGTCCTCGGCAGACGAGCCCTCGTCGAGCATTTTTTCTTCGGCAGACGAGCCCTCGTCGAGCATTTTTTCTTCGGCAGACGAGCCCTCGTCGAAGAAAAGGTCCCCGGCAGACGAGCCCTCGTCGAGCATTTTTTCTTCGGCAGACGAGCCCTCGTCGAGCATTTTTTCTTCGGCAGACGAGCCCTCGTCGAGCATTTTTTCTTCGGCAGACGAGCCCTCGTCGAAGAAAAGGTCCTCGGCAGACGAGCCCTCGTCGAAGAAAAGGTCCTCGGCAGACGAGCCCTCGTCGAACATTTTTTCTTCGGCAGACGAGCCCTCGTCGAAGAAAAGGTCCCCGGCAGACGAGCCCTCGTCGAAGAAAAGGTCCTCTGCATACGTGCCCTCGTCGAACATTTTTTCTTCGGCAGACGAGCCCTCGTCGAGCATTTTTTCTTCGGCAGACGAGCCCTCGTCGAGCATTTTTCCTTCAGCAGACGAGCCCTCGTCGAAGAAAAGGTCCTCGGCAGACGAGCCCTCGTCGAGCATATTTTCTTCGGCAGACGAGCCCTTGTCGAGCATTTTTTCTTCGGCAGACGAGCCCTCGTCGAAGAAAAGGTCCTCGGCAGACGAGCCCTCGTCGAGCATTTTTTCTTCGGCAGACGAGCCCTCGTCGAAGAAAAGGTCCTCGGCAGACGAGCCCTCGTTGAACATTTTTTCTTCGGCAGACGAGCCCTCGTCGAAGAAAAGGTCCCCGGCAGACGAGCCCTCGTCAAACATTTTTTCTTCGGCAGACGAGCCCTCGTCGAGCATTTTTTCTTCGGCAGACGAGCCCTCGTAGAAGAAAAGGTCCCCGGCAGACGAGCCCTCGTCGAGCATTTTTTCTTCGGCAGACGAGCCCTCGTCGAAGAAAAGGTCCCCGGCAGACGAGCCCTCGTCGAGCATTTTTTCTTCGGCAGACGAGCCCTCGTCGAAGAAAAGGTCCCCGGCAGACGAGCCGTCGTCGAGCATTTTTTCTTCGGCAGACGAGCCCTCGTCGAAGAAAAGGTCCTCGGCAGACGAGCCCTCGTCGAAGAAAAGGTCCTCGGCAGACGAGCCCTCGTCGAAGAAAAGGTCCTCGGCAGACGAGCCCTCGTCGAGCATTTTTTCTTCGGCAGACGAGCCCTCGTCGAAGAAAAGGTCCCCGGCAGACGAGCCCTCGTCGAAGAAAAGGTCCCCGGCAGACGAGCCCTCGTCGAGCATTTTTTATTCGGCAGACGAGCCCTCGTCAAAGAAAAGGTCCTCGGCAGACGAGCCCTCGTCGAGGAAAAGGTCCTCGGCAGACGAGCCCTTGTCGAACATTTTTTCTTCGGCAGACGAGCCCTCGTCGAAGAAAAGGTCCCCGGCAGACGAGCCCTCGTCGAACATTTTTCTTCGGCAGACGAGCCCTCGTCGAAGAAAAGGTCCCCGGCATACGTGCCCTCGTCGAACATTTTTTCTTCGGCAGACGAGCCCTCGTCGAAGAAAAGGTCCCCGGCATACGTGCCCTCGTCGAGCATTTTTTCTTCGGCAGACGAGCCCTCGTCGAAGAAAAGGTCCCCGGCAGACGAGCCCTCGTCGAACATTTTTTCTTCGGCAGCCGAGCCCTCGTCGAAGAAAAGGTCCCCGGCAGACGAGCCCTCGTCGAACATTTTTCTTCGGCAGACGAGCCCTCGTCGAAGAAAAGGTCCCCGGCATACGTGCCCTCGTCGAGCATTTTTTCTTCGGCAGACGAGCCCTCGTTGAAAAAAAGGTCCCCGGCAGACGAGCCGTCGTCGAAGACTTTTTCTTCGCCAGACGAGCCCTCGTCGAAGACTTTTTCTTCGGCAGACGAGCCCTCGTCGAACATTTTTTCTTCGGCAGACGAGCCCTCGTCGAACATTTTTTCTTCGGCAGACGAGCCCTCGTCGAAGAAAAGGTCCCCGGCAGACGAGCCCTCGTCGAGCATTTTTTCTTCGGCAGACGAGCCCTCGTCGAAGAAAAGGTCCCCGGAAGACGAGCCCTTGTCGAGCATTTTTTCTTCGGCGGACGAGCCCTCGTCGAAGAAAAGGTCCCCGGCAGACGAGCCCTCGTCGAGCATTTTTTCTTCGGCAGACGAGCCCTCGTCGAGCATTTTTTCTTCGGCAGACGAGCCCTCGTCGAGCATTTTTTCTTCGGCAGACGAGCCCTCGTCGAAGAAAAGGTCCCCGGCAGACGAGCCCTCGTCGAAGAAAAGGTCCCCGGCAGACGAGCCCTCGTCGAAGAAAAGGTCCCCGGCAGACGAGCCCTCGTCGAACATTTTTTCTTCGGCAGACGAGCCCTGGTCGAAGAAAAGGTCCCTGGCATACGTGCCCTCGTCGAACATTTTTTCTTCGGCAGACGAGCCCTCGTCGAACATTTTTTCTTCGGCAGACGAGCCCTCGTCGAAGAAAAGGTCCCCGGCAGACGAGCCCTCGTCGAAGAAAAGGTCCCCGGCAGACGAGCCCTCGTCGAGCATTTTTTCTTCGGCAGACGAGCCCTCGTCGAAGAAAAGGTCCCCGGCAGACGAGCCCTCGTCGAACATTATTTCTTCGGCAGACGAGTCCTCGTCGAAGAAAAGGTCCCCGGCAGACGAGCCCTCGTCGAACATTTTTTCTTCGGCAGACGAGCCCTCGTCGAAGAAAAGGTCCCCGGCATACGTGCCCTCGTCGAGCATTTTTCCTTCGGCAGACGAGCCCTCGTCGAAGAAAAGGTCCTCGGCAGACGAGCCCTCGTCGAGCATTTTTTCTTCTGCAGACGAGCCCTCGTCGAGCATTTTTTCTTCGGCAGACGAGCCCTCGTCGAAGAAAAGGTCCTCGGCAGACGAGCCCTCGTCGAGCATTTTTTCTTCGGCAGACGAGCCCTCGTCGAAGAAAAGGTCCTCGGCAGACGAGCCCTCGTTGAACATTTTTTCTTCGGCAGACGAGCCCTCGTCGAAGAAAAGGTCCCCGGCAGACGAGCCCTCGTCAAACATTTTTTCTTCGGCAGACGAGCCCTCGTCGAGCATTTTTTCTTCGGCAGACGAGCCCTCGTAGAAGAAAAGGTCCCCGGCAGACGAGCCCTCGTCGAGCATTTTTTCTTCGGCAGACGAGCCCTCGTCGAAGAAAAGGTCCCCGGCAGACGAGCCCTCGTCGAGCATTTTTTCTTCGGCAGACGAGCCCTCGTCGAAGAAAAGGTCCCCGGCAGACGAGCCCTCGTCGAGCATTTTTTCTTCGGCAGACGAGCCCTCGTCGAAGAAAAGGTCCTCGGCAGACGAGCCCTCGTCGAAGAAAAGGTCCTCGGCAGACGAGCCCTCGTCGAAGAAAAGGTCCTCGGCAGACGAGCCCTCGTCGAGCATTTTTTCTTCGGCAGACGAGCCCTCGTCGAAGAAAAGGTCCCCGGCAGACGAGCCCTCGTCGAGCATTTTTTATTCGGCAGACGAGCCCTCGTCAAAGAAAAGGTCCTCGGCAGACGAGCCCTCGTCGAGGAAAAGGTCCTCGGCAGACGAGCCCTTGTCGAACATTTTTTCTTCGGCAGACGAGCCCTCGTCGAAGAAAAGGTCCCCGGCAGACGAGCCCTCGTCGAACATTTTTCTTCGGCAGACGAGCCCTCGTCGAAGAAAAGGTCCCCGGCATACGTGCCCTCGTCGAACATTTTTTCTTCGGCAGACGAGCCCTCGTCGAAGAAAAGGTCCCCGGCAGACGAGCCCTCGTCGAACATTATTTCTTCGGCAGACGAGCCCTCGTCGAAGAAAAGGTCCCCGGCAGACGAGCCCTCGTCGAACATTTTTTCTTCGGCAGACGAGCCCTCGTCGAAGAAAAGGTCCCCGGCAGACGAGCCCTCGTCGAACATTTTTCTTCGGCAGACGAGCCCTCGTCGAAGAAAAGGTCCCCGGCATACGTGCCCTCGTCGAGCATTTTTTCTTCGGCAGACGAGCCCTCGTTGAAAAAAAGGTCCCCGGCAGACGAGCCCTCGTCGAACATTTTTTCTTCGGCAGCCGAGCCCTCGTCGAAGAAAAGGTCCCCGGCAGACGAGCCCTCGTCGAAGACTTTTTCTTCGGCAGACGAGCCCTCGTCGAAGACTTTTTCTTCGGCAGACGAGCCCTCGTCGAACATTTTTTCTTCGGCAGACGAGCCCTCGTCGAACATTTTTTCTTCGGCAGACGAGCCCTCGTCGAAGAAAAGGTCCCCGGCAGACGAGCCCTCGTCGAGCATTTTTTCTTCGGCAGACGAGCCCTCGTCGAAGAAAAGGTCCCCGGAAGACGAGCCCTTGTCGAGCATTTTTTCTTCGGCGGACGAGCCCTCGTCGAAGAAAAGGTCCCCGGCAGACGAGCCCTCGTCGAGCATATTTTCTTCTGCAGACGAGCCCTCGTCGAGCATTTTTTCTTCGGCAGACGAGCCCTCGTCGAGCATTTTTTCTTCGGCAGACGAGCCCTCGTCGAAGAAAAGGTCCCCGGCAGACGAGCCCTCGTCGAACATTTTTTCTTCGGCAGACGAGCCCTCGTCGAACATTTTTTCTTCGGCAGACGAGCCCTGGTCGAAGAAAAGGTCCCTGGCATACGTGCCCTCGTCGAACATTTTTTCTTCGGCAGACGAGCCCTCGTCGAACATTTTTTCTTCGGCAGACGAGCCCTCGTCGAAGAAAAGGTCCCCGGCAGACGAGCCCTCGTCGAAGAAAAGGTCCCCGGCAGACGAGCCCTCGTCGAGCATTTTTTCTTCGGCAGACGAGCCCTCGTCGAAGAAAAGGTCCCCGGCAGACGAGCCCTCGTCGAACATTATTTCTTCGGCAGACGAGCCCTCGTCGAAGAAAAGGTCCCCGGCAGACGAGCCCTCGTCGAACATTTTTTCTTCGGCAGACGAGCCCTCGTCGAAGAAAAGGTCCCCGGCATACGTGCCCTCGTCGAACATTTTTTCTTCGGCAGACGAGCCCTCGTCGAACATTTTTTCTTCGGCAGACGAGCCCTCGTCGAAGAAAAGGTCCCCGGCAGACGAGCCCTCGTCGAAGAAAAGGTCCCCTGCATACGTGCCCTCGTCGAACATTTTTTCTTCGGCAGACGAGCCCTCGTCGAGCATTTTTTCTTCGGCAGACGAGCCCTCGTCGAGCATTTTTTCTTCGGCAGACGAGCCCTCGTCGAAGAAAAGGTCCTCGGCAGACGAGCCCTCGTCGAGCATTTTTTCTTCGGCAGACGAGCCCTCGTCGAAGAAAAGGTCCTCGGCAGACGAGCCCTCGTCGAGCATTTTTTCTTCGGCAGACGAGCCCTCGTCGAAGAAAAGGTCCTCGGCAGACGAGCCCTCGTCGAGCATTTTTTCTTCGGCAGACGAGCCCTCGTCGAAGAAAAGGTCCCCGGCAGACGAGCCCTCGTCGAACATTTTTTCTTCGGCAGACGAGCCCTCGTCGAAGAAAAGGTCCCCGGCAGACGAGCCCTCGTCAAACATTTTTTCTTCGGCAGACGAGCCCTCGTCGAGCATTTTTTCTTCGGCAGACGAGCCCTCGTCGAAGAAAAGGTCCCCGGCAGACGAGCCCTCGTCGAGCATTTTTTCTTCGGCAGACGAGCCCTCGTCGAAGAAAAGGTCCTCGGCAGACGAGCCCTCGTCGAAGAAAAGGTCCTCGGCAGACGAGCCCTCGTCGAGCATTTTTTCTTCGGCAGACGAGCCCTCGTCGAAGAAAAGGTCCCCGGCATACGTGCCCTCGTCGAACATTTTTTCTTCGGCAGACAAGCCCTCGTCGAGCATTTTTTCTTCGGCAGACGAGCCCTCGTCGAAGAAAAGGTCCTCGGCAGACGAGCCCTCGTCGAAGAAAAGGTCCCCGGCAGACGAGCCCTCGTCGAGCATTTTTTCTTCGGCAGACGAGCCCTCGTCGAAGAAAAGGTCCTCGGCAGACGAGCCCTCGTCGAAGAAAAGGTCCCCGTCAGACGAGCCCTCGTCGAGCATTTTTTCTTCGGCAGACGAGCCCTCGTCGAAGAAAAGGTCCTCGGCAGACGAGCCCTCGTCGAGGAAAAGGTCCTCGGCAGACGAGCCCTCGTCGAACATTTTTTCTTCGGCAGACGAGCCCTCGTCGAAGAAAAGGTCCCCGGCAGACGAGCCCTCGTCGAACATTTTTTCTTCGGCAGACGAGCCCTCGTCGAAGAAAAGGTCCCCGGCAGACGAGCCCTCGTCGAACATTTTTCTTCGGCAGACGAGCCCTCGTCGAAGAAAAGGTCCCCGGCATACGTGCCCTCGTCGAACATTTTTTCTTCGGCAGACGAGCCCTCGTCGAAGAAAAGGTCCCCGGCATACGTGCCGTCGTCGAACATTTTTTCTTCGGCAGACGAGCCCTCGTCGAGCATTTTTTCTTCGGCAGCCGAGCCCTCGTCGAAGAAAAGGTCCCCGGCAGACGAGCCCTCGTCGAACATTTTTTCTTCGGCAGCCGAGCCCTCGTCGAAGAAAAGGTCCCAGGCAGACGAGCCCTCGTCGAAGACTTTTTCTTCGGCAGACGAGCCCTCGTCGAAGACTTTTTCTTCGGCAGACGAGCCCTCGTCGAACATTTTTTCTTCGGCAGACGAGCCCTCGTCGAACATTTTTTCTTCGGCAGACGAGCCCTCGTCGAAGACTTTTTCTTCGGCAGACGAGCCCTCGTCGAAGACTTTTTCTTCGGCAGACGAGCCCTCGTCGAAGACATTTTCTTCGGCAGACGAGCCCTCGTCGAAGACTTTTTCTTCTGCAGACGAGCCCTCGTCGAACATTTTTTCTTCGGCAGACGAGCCCTCGTCGAAGAAAAGGTCCCTGGCAGACGAGCCCTCCTCGAAGAAAAGGTCCCCGGCAGACGAGCCCTCGTCGAGCATTTTTTCTTCGGCAGACGAGCCCTCGTCGAAGAAAAGGTCCCCGGCAGACGAGCCCTCGTCGAGCATTTTTTCTTCGGCAGACGAGCCCTCGTCGAAGAAAAGGTCCCCGGCAGACGAGCCCTCGTCGAGCATTTTTTCTTCGGCAGACGAGCCCTCGTCGAAGAAAAGATCCTCGGCAGACGAGCCCTCGTCGAGCATTTTTTCTTCGGCAGACGAGCCCTCGTCGAGCATTTTTTCTTCGGCAGACGAGCCCTCGTCGAAGAAAAGGTCCCCGGTAGACGAGCCCTCGTCGAACATTTTTTCTTCGGCAGACGAGCCCTCGTCGAAGAAAAGGTCCCCGGCAGACGAGCCCTCGTCGAACATTTTTTCTTCGGCAGACGAGCCCTCGTCGAAGAAAAGGTCCCCGGCAGACGAGCCCTCGTCGAACATTTTTTCTTCGGCAGACGAGCCCTCGTCGAAGAAAAGGTCCCCGGCAGACGAGCCCTCGTCGAACATTTTTTCTTCGGCAGACGAGCCCTCGTCGAAGAAAAGGTCCCCGGCATACGTGCCCTCGTCGAACATTTTTTCTTCGGCAGACGAGCCCTCGTCGAACATTTTTTCTTCGGCAGACGAGCCCTCGTCGAACATTTTTTCTTCGGCAGACGAGCCCTCGTCGAAGAAAAGGTCCTCGGCAGACGAGCCCTCGTCGAAGAAAAGGTCCCCGGCAGACGAGCCCTCGTCGAGCATTTTTTCTTCGGCAGACGAGCCCTCGTCGAAGAAAAGGTCCTCGGCAGACGAGCCCTCGTCGAGGAAAAGGTCCCCGGCAGACGAGCCCTCGTCGAACATTTTTCTTCGGCAGACGAGCCCTCGTCGAAGAAAAGGTCCCCGGCATACGTGCCCTCGTCGAACATTTTTTCTTCGGCAGACGAGCCCTCGTCGAAGAAAAGGTCCCCGGCATACGTGCCCTCGTCGAGCATTTTTTCTTCGGCAGACGAGCCCTCGTCGAGCATTTTTTCTTCGGCAGCCGAGCCCTCGTCGAAGAAAAGGTCCCCGGCAGACGAGCCCTCGTCGAACATTTTTTCTTCGGCAGACGAGCCCTCGTCGAAGAAAAGGTCCCCGGCAGACGAGCCCTCGTCGAAGACTTTTTCTTCGGCAGACGAGCCCTCGTCGAAGACTTTTTCTTCGGCAGACGAGCCCTCGTCGAAGACTTTTTCTTCGGCAGACGAGCCCTCGTCGAAGACTTTTTCTTCTGCAGACGAGCCCTCGTCGAACATTTTTTTCTTCGGCAGACAAGCCCTCGTCGAACATTTTTTCTTCGGCAGACGAGCCCTCGTCGAAGAAAAGGTCCCTGGCAGACGAGCCCTCCTCGAAGAAAAGGTCCCCGGCAGACGAGCCCTCGTCGAGCATTTTTTCTTCGGCAGACGAGCCCTCGTCGAAGAAAAGGTCCCCGGCAGACGAGACCTCGTCGAGCATTTTTTCTTCGGCAGACGAGCCCTCGTTGAAGAAAAGGTCCCCCGGCAGACGAGCCCTCGTCGAGCATTTTTTCTTCGGCAGACGAGCCCTCGTCGAAGAAAAGGTCCTCGGCAGACGAGCCCTCGTCGAGCATTTTTTCTTCGGCAGACGAGCCCTCGTCGAGCATTTTTTCTTCGGCAGACGAGCCCTCGTCGAAGAAAAGGTCCCCGGCAGCCGAGCCCTCGTCGAGCATTTTTTCTTCGGCAGACGAGCCCTCGTCGAAGAAAAGGTCCCCGGCAGACGAGCCCTCGTCGAGCAATTTTTCTTCGGCAGACGAGCCCTCGTCGAAGAAAAGGTCCCCGGCATACGTGCCCTCGTCGAACATTTTTTCTTCGGCAGACGAGCCCTCGTCGAACATTTTTTCTTCGGCAGACGAGCCCTCGTCGAACATTTTTTCTTCGGCAGACGATCGCTTGTCGAAGAAAAGGTCCCCGGCAGACGAGCCCTCGTCGAAGAAAAGGTCCCCGGCAGACGAGCCCTCGTCGAGCATTTTTTCTTCGGCAGACGAGCCCTCGTCGAAGAAAAGGTCCCCGGCAGACGAGCCCTCGTCGAACATTTTTTCTTCGGCAGACGAGCCCCTCGTCGAAGAAAAGGTCCCCGGCATACGTGCCCTCGTCGAATATTTTTTCTTCGGCAGACGAGCCCTCGTCGAAGAAAAGGTCCCCGGCATACGTGCCCTCGTCGAACATTTTTTCTTCGGCAGACGAGTCCTCGTCGAACATTTTTTCTTCGGCAGACGAGCCCTCGTCGAAGAAAAGGTCCCCGGCAGACAAGCCCTCGTCGAAGAAAAGGTCCCCTGCATACGTGCCCTCGTCGAACATTTTTTCTTCGGCAGACGAGCCCTCGTCGAAGAAAAGGTCCCCGGCAGACAAGCCCTCGTCGAAGAAAAGGTCCCCTGCATACGTGCCGTCGTCGAAGACTTTTTCTTCGGCAGCCGAGCCCTCGTCGAAGACTTTTTCTTCGGCAGCCGAGCCCTCGTCGAACATATTTTCTTCGGCAGCCGAGTCCTCGTCGAACATATTTTCTTCGGCAGCCGAGCCCTCGTCGAACATTTTTTCTTCGGCAGCCGAGCCCTCGTCGAACATTTTTTCTTCGGCAGACGAGCCCTCGTCGAAGAAAAGGTCCCCGGCAGACGAGCCCTCGTCGAAGAAAAGGTCCCCGGCAGACGTGCCCTCGTCGATCTTTTTTTCTTCGGCAGCCGAGCCCTCGTCGATCATTTTTTCTTCGGCAGCCGAGGCCTCGTCGATCATTTTTTCTTCGGCAGCCGAGCCCTCGTCGAACATTTTTTCTTCGGCAGCCGAGCCCTCGTCGAAGAACAGGTCCCCGGCAGACGAGCCCTCGTCGAAGAAAAGGTCCCCGGCAGACGAGCCCTCGTCGAAGAAAAGGTCCCCGGCAGATGAGCCCTTGTCGAACATTTTTTCTTCGGCAGACGAGCCCTCGTCGAAGAAAAGTTCCCCGGCAGACGAGCCCTCGTCGAAGAAAAGTTCACAGGCAGACGAGCCCTCGTCGAAGAAAAGGTCCCCGGCAGACGAGCCTTCGTCGAATAAAAGTTCACAGGCAGACGAGCCGTCATCGAACATTTTTTCTTCGGCAGACGAGCCCTCGTCGAAGAAAAGGTCCACGGCAGACGACCCCTCGTCGAGCATTTATTCTCCGGCAGACGAGCCCTCGTCGAAGAAAAGGTCCCCGGCAGACGAGCCCTCGTCGAAGAAAAGGTCCCCGGCAGCCGAGCCCTCGTCGAACATTTTTTCTTCGGCAGCCGAGCCCCTCTTCGAAGAAAAGGTCCCCGGCAGCCGAGCCCTCGTCGAGCATTTTTTCTTCGGCAGCCGAGCCCTCGTCGAAGAAAAAGGTCCCCGGCAGCCGAGCCCTCGTCGAGCATTTTTTTCTTCGGCAGCCGAGCCCTCGTCAGCAGCTTTTTTTCTTCGGCAGCCGATCCCTCGTCGAACATTTTTTCTCCGGCAGACGAGCCCTCGTCGAAGAAAAGGTCCCCGGCACACGAGCCCCTCGTCGAAGAAAAGGTCACGGCAGACGAGCCCTCGTCGAAGAAAAGGTCCCCGGCAGACGAGCCCTCCTCGAACATTTTTTCTTCGGCAGACGAGCCCTCGTCGAAGAAAAGGTCCCCCGGCAGACGAGCCCTCGTCAAACATTTTTTCTTCGGCAGACGAGCCCTCGTCGAAGAAAAGTTCCCCGGCAGACGAGCCCTCGTCGAAGAAAAGGTCCCCGGCAGACGAGCCCTCGTCGAAGAAAAGGTCCCCGGCAGACGAGCCCTCGTCGAACATTTTTTCTTCGGCAGACGAGCCCTCGTCGAAGAAAAGGTCCCCGGCAGACGAGCCCTCGTCGAGCATTTTTTCTTCGGCAGACGAGCCCTCGTCGAAGAAAAATGTCCCCGGCATACGTGCCCTCGTCGAACATTTTTTTCTCCGGCAGACGAGCCCTCGTCGAAGAAAATGTCCCCCGGCAGACGAGCCCTCGTCGAACATTTTTTCTTCGGCAGACGAGCCCTCGTCGAAGAAAAGGTCCCCGGCAGACGAGCCCTCGTCGAACATTTTTTTCTTCGGCAGACGAGCCCTCGTCGAAGAAAAGGTCCCCGGCAGACGAGCCCTCGTCTAAGAAAAGGTCCCCGGCAGACGAGCCCTCGTCGAACATTTTTTCTTCGGCAGACGAGCCCTCGTCGAAGAAAAGGTCCCCAGCAGACGAGCCCTCGTCGAAGAAAAGGTCCCCGGCAGACGAGCCCTCGTCGAGCATTTTTTCTTCGGCAGACGAGCCCTCGTCGAAGAAAAGGTCCCCGGCAGACGAGCCCCTCGTCGAACATTTTTTCTTCGGCAGACGAGCCCTCGTCGAAGAAAAGGTCCCCGGCAGACGAGCCCTCATCGAAGAAAAGGTCCCCGGCATACGTGCCCTCGTCGAACATTTTTTCTCCGGCAGACGACCCCTCGTCGAAGAAAAGGTCCCCGGCAGACGAGCCCTCGTCGAAGAAAAGGTCCCCGGCATACGTGCCCTCGTCGAACATTTTTTCTCCGGCAGACGAGCCCTCGTCGAAGAAAAGGTCCCTGGTAGACGAGCCCTCGTTGAAGAAAAGGTCCCCGGCATACGTGCCCTCGTCGAGCATTTTTTCTTCGGCAGCCGAGCCCTCGTCGAGCATTTTTTCTTCGGCAGCCGAGCCCTCGTCGAACATTTTTTCTTCGGCAGCCGAGCCCTCGTCGAGCATTTTTTCTTCGGCAGCCGAGCCCTCGTCGAGCATTTTTTCTTCGGCAGCCGAGCCCTCGTCGAAGACTTTTTCTTCGGCAGCCGAGCCCTCGTCGAAGAACTTTTTTCTTCGGCAGCCGAGCCCTCGTCGAAGAAAAGGTCCCCGGCAGACGAGCCCTCGTCGAAGAAAAGGTCCCCGGCAGACGAGCCCTCGTCGAAGAAAAGGTCCCCGGCAGACGAGCCCTCATCGAACATTTTTTCTTCGGCAGACGAGCCCTCGTCGAAGAAAAGGTCCCCGGCAGACGAGCCCTCGTCGAACATTTTTTCTTCGGCAGACGAGCCCTCGTCGAAGAAAAGGTCCCCGGCAGACGAGCCCTCGTCGAACATTTTTTCTCCGGCAGACGAGCCCTCGTCGAAGAAAAGGTCCCCGGCATATGTGCCCTCGTCGAACATTTTTTCTCCGGCAGACGAGCCCTCGTCGAAGAAAAGGTCCCCGGCAGACGAGCCCTCGTCGAACATTTTTTCTTCGGCAGACGAGCCCTCGTCGAAGAAAAGGTCCCCGGCAGACGAGCCCTCGTCGAACATTTTTTCTTCGGCAGACGAGCCCTCGTCGAAGAAAAGGTCCCCGGCAGACGAGCCCTCGTCGAACATTTTTTCTTCGGCAGACGAGCCCTCGTCGAAGAAAAGGTCCCCGGCAGACGAGCCCTCGTCGAATATTTTTTCTTCGGCAGACGAGCCCTCGTCGAGGAAAAGGTCCTCGGCAGACGAGCCCTCGTCGAACATTTTTTCTTCGGCAGACGAGCCCTCGTCGAAGAAAAGGTCCCCGGCAGACGAGCCCTCGTCGAACATTTTTCTTCGGCAGACGAGCCCTCGTCGAAGAAAAGGTCCCCGGCATACGTGCCCTCGTCGAACATTTTTTCTTCGGCAGACGAGCCCTCGTCGAAGAAAAGGTTCCCGGCATACGTGCCCTCGTCGATCATTTTTTCTTCGGCAGACGAGCCCTCGTCGAACATTTTTTCTTCGGCAGCCGAGCCCTCGTCGAAGAACAGGTCCCCAGCAGACGAGCCCTCGTCGAAGAAAAGGTCCCCGGCAGACGAGCCCTCGTCGAAGAAAAGGTCCCCGGCAGATGAGCCCTTGTCGAACATTTTTTCTTCGGCAGACGAGCCCTCGTCGAAGAAAAGTTCCCCGGCAGACGAGCCCTCGTCGAAGAAAAGTTCACAGGCAGACGAGCCCTCGTCGAAGAAAAGGTCCCCGGCAGACGAGCCTTCGTCGAATAAAAGTTCACAGGCAGACGAGCCGTCATCGAACATTTTTTCTTCGGCAGACGAGCCCTCGTCGAAGAAAAGGTCCCCGGCAGACGACCCCTCGTCGAGCATTTATTCTCCGGCAGACGAGCCCTCGTCGAAGAAAAGGTCCCCGGCAGACGAGCCCTCGTCGAAGAAAAGGTCCCCGGCAGCCGAGCCCTCGTCGAACATTTTTTCTTCGGCAGCCGAGCCCTCTTCGAAGAAAAGGTCCCCGGCAGCCGAGCCCTCGTCGAGCATTTTTTCTTCGGCAGCCGAGCCCTCGTCGAAGAAAAGGTCCCCGGCAGCCGAGCCCTCGTCGAGCATTTTTTCTTCGGCAGCCGAGCCCTCGTCAAGCATTTTTTCTTCGGCAGCCGATCCCTCGTCGAACATTTTTTCTCCGGCAGACGAGCCCTCGTCGAAGAAAAGGTCCCCGGCACACGAGCCCTCGTCGAAGAAAAGGTCCACGGCAGACGAGCCCTCGTCGAAGAAAAGGTCCCCGGCAGACGAGCCCTCCTCGAACATTTTTTCTTCGGCAGACGAGCCCTCGTCGAAGAAAAGGTCCCCGGCAGACGAGCCCTCGTCAAACATTTTTTCTTCGGCAGACGAGCCCTCGTCGAAGAAAAGTTCCCTGGCAGACGAGCCCTCGTCGAAGAAAAGGTCCCCGGCAGACGAGCCCTCGTCGAAGAAAAGGTCCCCGGCAGACGAGCCCTCGTCGAACATTTTTTCTTCGGCAGACGAGCCCTCGTCGAAGAAAAGGTCCCCGGCAGACGAGCCCTCGTCGAGCATTTTTTCTTCGGCAGACGAGCCCTCGTCGAAGAAAATGTCCCCGGCATACGTGCCCTCGTCGAACATTTTTTCTCCGGCAGACGAGCCCTCGTCGAAGAAAATGTCCCCGGCAGACGAGCCCTCGTCGAACATTTTTTCTTCGGCAGACGAGCCCTCGTCGAAGAAAAGGTCCCCGGCAGACGAGCCCTCGTCGAACATTTTTTCTTCGGCAGACGAGCCCTCGTCGAAGAAAAGGTCCCCGGCAGACGAGCCCTCGTCTAAGAAAAGGTCCCCGGCAGACGAGCCCTCGTCGAACATTTTTTCTTCGGCAGACGAGCCCTCGTCGAAGAAAAGGTCCCCAGCAGACGAGCCCTCGTCGAAGAAAAGGTCCCCGGCAGACGAGCCCTCGTTCGAGCATTTTTTTCTTCGGCAGACGAGCCCTCGTCGAAGAAAAGGTCCCCGGCAGACGAGCCCTCGTCGAACATTTTTTCTTCGGCAGACGAGCCCTCGTCGAAGAAAAGGTCCCCGGCAGACGAGCCCTCATCGAAGAAAAGGTCCCCGGCATACGTGCCCTCGTCGAACATTTTTTCTCCGGCAGACGACCCCTCGTCGAAGAAAAGGTCCCCGGCAGACGAGCCCTCGTCGAAGAAAAGGTCCCCGGCATACGTGCCCTCGGTCGAACATTTTTTCTCCGGCAGACGAGCCCTCGTCGAAGAAAAGGTCCCTGGTAGACGAGCCCTCGTCGAAGAAAAGGTCCCCGGCATACGTGCCCTCGTCGAGCATTTTTTCTTCGGCAGCCGAGCCCTCGTCGAGCATTTTTTTCTTCGGCAGCCGAGCCCTCGTCGAACATTTTTTCTTCGGCAGCCGAGCCCTCGTCGAGCATTTTTTTCTTCGGCAGCCGAGCCCCTCGTCGAGCATTTTTTCTTCGGCAGCCGAGCCCTCGTCGAAGACTTTTTCTTCGGCAGCCGAGCCCTCGTCGAAGAATTTTTCTTCGGCAGCCGAGCCCTCGTCGAAGAAAAGGTCCCCGGCAGACGAGCCCTCGTCGAAGAAAAGGTCCCCGGCAGACGAGCCCTCGTCGAAGAAAAGGTCCCCGGCAGACGAGCCCTCATCGAACATTTTTTCTTCGGCAGACGAGCCCTCGTCGAAGAAAAGGTCCCCGGCAGACGAGCCCTCGTCGAACATTTTTTCTTCGGCAGACGAGCCCTCGTCGAAGAAAAGGTCCCCGGCAGACGAGCCCCTCGTCGAACATTTTTTTCTCCGGCAGACGAGCCCTCGTCGAAGAAAAGGTCCCCGGCATACGTGCCCTCGTCGAACATTTTTTCTCCGGCAGACGAGCCCTCGTCGAAGAAAAGGTCCCCGGCAGACGAGCCCTCGTCGAACATTTTTTCTTCGGCAGACGAGCCCTCGTCGAAGAAAAGGTCCCCGGCAGACGAGCCCTCGTCGAAGAAAAGGTCCCCGGCAGACGAGCCCTCATCGAACATTTTTTCTTCGGCAGACGAGCCCTCGTCGAAGAAAAGGTCCCCGGCAGACGAGCCCTCGTCGAACATTTTTTTCTTCGGCAGACGAGCCCTCGTCGAAGAAAAGGTCCCCGGCAGACGAGCCCTCGTCGAACATTTTTTCTCCGGCAGACGAGCCCTCGTCGAAGAAAAGGTCCCCGGCAGACGTGCCCTCGTCGAACATTTTTTCTCCGGCAGACGAGCCCTCGTCGAAGAAAAGGTCCCCGGCAGACGAGCCCTCGTCGAACATTTTTTTCTCTCGGCAGACGAGCCCTCGTCGAAGAAAAGGTCCCGCAGACGAGTCCCTCGTCGAGACATTTTTTCGTTCGGCAGACGAGCCCTCGTCGAAGAAAAGTTCCCCGGCAGACGAGCCCTCGTCGAACATTTTTTCTTCGGCAGACGAGCCCTCGTCGAAGAAAAGGTCCCCGGCAGACGAGCCCTCGTCGAATATTTTTTCTTCGGCAGACGAGCCCTCGTCGAGGAAAAGGTCCTCGGCAGACGAGCCCTCGTCGAACATTTTTTCTTCGGCAGACGAGCCCTCGTCGAAGAAAAGGTCCCCGGCAGACGAGCCCTCGTCGAACATTTTTCTTCGGCACGACGAGCCCTCGTCGAAGAAAAGGTCCCCGGCATACGTGCCCCTCGTCGAACATTTTTTTCTTCGGCAGACGAGCCCTCGTCGAAGAAAAGTTTCCCGGCATACGTGCCCTCGTCGAACATTTTTTCTTCGGCAGACGAGCCCTCGTCGAGCATTTTTTTCTTCGGCAGACGAGCCCTCGTCGAAGAAATGGTCCCCGGCAGCCGAGCCCTCGTCGAGCATTTTTTCTTCGGCAGACGAGCCCTCGTCGAAGAAAAGGTCCCCGGCAGCCGAGCCCTCGTCGAGCATTTTTTCTTCGGGCAGACGAGCCCTCGTCGAAGAAAAGGTCCCCGGCAGCCGAGCCCTCATCGAGCATTTTTTCTTCGGGCACGCCGAGCTCTCGTCGAACACTTTTTCTTCGGCAGCCGAGCCCTCGTCGAGCATTTTTTCTTCGGCAGCCGAGCCCTCGTCGAAGACTTTTTCTTCGGCAGCCGAGCCCTCGTCGAGCATTTTTTCTTCGGCAGCCGAGCCCTCGTCGAAGACTTTTTCTTCGGCAGCCGAGCCCTCGTCGAAGACTGTTTTCTTCGGCAGCCGAGCCCTCGTCGAACATATTTTCTTCGGCAGCCGAGTCCTCGTCGAACATATTTTCTTCGGCAGCCGAGCCCTCGTCGAACATTTTTTCTTCGGCAGCCGAGCCCTCGTCGAACATTTTTTCTTCGGCAGACGAGCCCTCGTCGAAGAAAAGGTCCCCGGCAGACGAGCCCTCGTCGAAGAAAAGGTCCCCGGCAGACGTGCCCTCGTCGATCTTTTTTTCTTCGGCAGCCGAGCCCTCGTCGATCATTTTTTCTTCGGCAGCCGAGGCCTCGTCGATCATTTTTTCTTCGGCAGCCGAGCCCCTCGTCGAACATTTTTTCTTCGGCAGCCGAGCCCCTCGTCGAAGAACAGGTCCCCGGCAGACGAGCCCTCGTCGAAGAAAAAGGTCCCCGGCAGACGAGCCCTCGTCGAAGAGAAAAAGGTCCCCCGGCAGACGAGCCCTTTGTCGAACATTTTTTTCTTCGGCAGACGAGCCCTCGTCGAAGAAAAGTTCCCCGGCAGACGAGCCCTCGTCGAAGAAAAGTTCACAGGCAGACGAGCCCCTCGTCGAAGAAAAAGGTCCCCCGGCAGACGAGCCCTTCGTCGAATAAAAGTTCACAGGCAGACGAGCCGTCATCGAACATTTTTTCTTCGGCAGACGAGCCCTCGTCGAAGAAAAAGGTCCCCGGCAGACGACCCCCTCGTCGAGCATTTATTCTCCGGCAGACGAGCCCTCGTCGAAGAAAAGGTCCCCGGCAGACGAGCCCTCGTCGAAGAAAAGGTCCCCGGCAGCCGAGCCCTCGTCGAACATTTTTTTCTTCGGCAGCCGAGCCCTCTTCGAAGAAAAGGTCCCCGGCAGCCGAGCCCTCGTCGAGCATTTTTTCTCTTCGGCAGCCGAGCCCTCGTCGAAGAAAAGGTCCCCGGCAGCCGAGCCCTCGTCGAGCATTTTTTCTTTCGGCAGCCGAGCCCTCGTCGAGCATTTTTTCTTCGGCAGCCGATCCCTCGTCGAACATTTTTTCTCCGGCAGACGAGCCCTCGTCGAAGAAAAGGTCCCCGGCACACGAGCCCTCGTCGAAGAAAAAGGTCCACGGCAGACGAGCCCTCGTCGAAGAAAAGGTCCCCGGCAGACGAGCCCTCCTCGAAACATTTTTTCTTCGGCAGACGAGCCCTCGTCGAAGAAAAGGTCCCCGGCAGACGAGCCCTCGTCAAACATTTTTTCTTCGGCAGACGAGCCCTCGTCGAAGAAAAGTTCCCCGGCAGACGAGCCCTCGTCGAAGAAAAGGTCCCCGGCAGACGAGCCCTCGTTCGAAGAAAAGGTCCCCGGCAGACGAGCCCTCGTCGAACATTTTTTCTTCGGCAAGACGAGCCCTCGTCGAAGAAAAAGGTCCCCGGCAGACGAGCCCTCGTCGAGCATTTTTTTCTTCGGCAGACGAGCCCTCGGTCGAAGAAAATGTCCCCGGCATACGTGCCCTCGTCGAACATTTTTTCTCCGGCAGACGAGCACTCGTCGAAGAATAATGTCCCCGGCAGACGAGCACTCGTTCGAACATTTTTTTCTTCGGCAGACGAGCCCTCGTCGAAGAAAAGGTCCCCGGCAGCCGAGCCCTCGTCGAACATTTTTTCTTCGGCAGCCGAGCCCTCTTCGAAGAAAAGGGTCCCCGGCAGCCGAGCCCCTCGTCGAGCATTTTTTCTTCGGCAGCCGAGCCCTCGTCGAAGAAAAGGTCCCCGGCAGCCCGAGCCCTCGTCGAGCATTTTTTCTTCGGCAGCCGAGCCCTCGTCAAGCATTTTTTCTTCGGCAGCCGATCCCTCGTCGAACATTTTTTCTCCGGCAGACGAGCCCTCGTCGAAGAAAAGGTCCCCGGCACACGAGCCCTCGTCGAAGAAAAGGGTCCACGGCAGACGAGCCCTCGTCGAAGAAAAGGTCCCCGGCAGACGAGCCCTCCTCGAAACATTTTTTTCTTCGGCACACGAGCCCCTCGTCGAAGAAAAGGTCCCCGGCAGACGAGCCCTCGTCAAACATTTTTTCTTCGGCAGACGAGCCCTCGTCGAAGAAAAGTTCCCCCGGCAGACGCAGCCCTTCGTCGAAGAAAAGGTCCCCGGCAGACGAGCCCTCGTCGAAGAAAAGGTCCCCGGCAGACGAGCCCTCGTCGAACATTTTTTTCTTCGGCAGACGAGCCCTCGTCGAAAGAAAAGGTCCCCGGCAGACGAGCCCTCGTCGAGCATTTTTTCTTCGGCAGACGAGCCCCTCGTCGAAGACAAATGTCCCCCGGCATACGTGCCCTCGTCGAACATTTTTTCTCCGGCAGACGAGCCCTCGTCGAAGAAAAATGTCCCCGGCAGACGAGCCCTTCGTCGAACATTTTTTCTTCGGCAGAACGAGCCCTCGTCGAAGAAAAGGTCCCCGGCAGACGAGCCCTCGTCGAACATTTTTTCTTCGGCAGACGAGCCCTCGTCGAAGAAAAGGTCCCCCGGCAGACGAGCCCTCGTCTAAGAAAAGGTCCCCGGCAGACGAGCCCTCGTCGAACATTTTTTTCTTCGGCAGACGAGCCCTCGTCGAAGAAAAGGTCCCCCAGCAGACGAGCCCTCGTCGAAGAAAAGGTCCCCGGCAGACGAGCCCTCGTCGAGCATTTTTTCTTCGGGCAGACGAGCCCTCGTCGAAGAAAAGGTCCCCGGCAGACGAGCCCTCGTCGAACATTTTTTCTTCGGCAGACGAGCCCTCGTCGAAGAAAAGGTCCCCCGGCAGACGAGCCCTCATCGAAGAAAAGGTCCCCGGCATACGTGCCCTCGTCGAACATTTTTTCTCCGGCAGACGACCCCTCGTCGAAGAAAAGGTCCCCGGCAGACGAGCCCCTCGTCGAAGAAAAGGTCCCCGGCATACGTGCGCCTGCCCTCGTCGAACATTTTTTTCTCCGGCAGACGAGCCCTCCGTCGAAGAAAAAGGTCCCTGGTAGACGAGCCCTCGTCGAAGAAAAGGTCCCCGGCATACGTGCCCCTCGTCGAGCATTTTTTTCTTCGGCAGCCGAGCCCTCGTCGAGCATTTTTTTCTTCGGCAGCCGAGCCCTCGTCGAACATTTTTTCTTCGGCAGCCGAGCCCTCGTCGAGCATTTTTTCTTCGGCAGCCGAGCCCTCGTCGAGCATTTTTTCTTCGGCAGCCGAGCCCTCGTCGAAGACTTTTTCTTCGGCAGCCGAGCCCCTCGTCGAAGAATTTTTCTTCGGCAGCCGAGCCCTCGTCGAAGAAAAGGTCCCCGGCAGACGAGCCCTCGTCGAAGAAAAGGTCCCCCGGCAGACGAGCCCTCGTCGAAGAAAAGGTCCCCGGCAGACGAGCCCTCATCGAACATTTTTTTCTTCGGCAGACGAGCCCTCGTCGAAGAAAAGGTCCCCGGCAGACGAGCCCTCGTCGAACATTTTTTCTTCGGCAGACGAGCCCTCGTCGAAGAAAAGGTCCCCCGGCAGACGAGCCCTCGTCGAACATTTTTTCTCTCCGGCAGACGAGCCCTCGTCGAAGAAAAGGTCCCCCGGCATACGTGCCCTCGTCGAACATTTTTTCTCCGGCAGGACGAGCCCTCGTCGAAGAAAAGGTCCCCGGCAGACGAGCCCTCGTCGAACATTTTTTCTTCGGCAGACGAGCCCTCGTCGAAGAAAAGGTCCCCGGCAGACGAGCCCTCGTCGAACATTTTTTCTTCGGCCAGAACGAGCCCTCGTCGAAGAAAAGGTCCCCGGCAGACGAGCCCTCGTCGAACATTTTTTCTTCGGCAGACGAGCCCTCGTCGAAGAAAAGGTCCCCGGCAGACGAGCCCCTCGTCGAATATTTTTTCTTCGGCAGACGAGCCCTCGTCGAGGAAAAGGTCCTCGGGCAGACGAGCCCTCGTCGAACATTTTTTTCTTCGGCAGACGAGCCCTCTCGTCGAAGGAAAAGGTCCCCGGCAGACGATGCCCTCGTCGAACATTTTTCTTCGGCAGACGAGCCCCTCGTCGAAGAAAAGGTCCCCGGCATACGTGCCCTCGTCGAACATTTTTTCTTCGGCAGACGAGCCCTCGTCGAAGAAAAGGTTCCCGGGCATACGTGCGTCGATCATTTTTTCTTCGGCAGACGAGCCCTCGTCGAACATTTTTTCTTCGGCAGCCGAGCCCTCGTCGAAGAACAGGTCCCCCGGCAGACGAGCCCCTCGTCGAAGAAAAGGTCCCCGGCAGACGAGCCCTCGTCGAAGAAAAGGTCCCCCGGCAGATGAGCCCTTGTCGAAACATTTTTTCTTCGGCAGACGAGCCCTCGTCGAAGAAAAGTTCCCCGGCAGACGAGCCCTCTCGTCGAAGAAAAGTTCACAGGCAGACGAGCCCTCGTCGAAGAAAAGGTCCCCGGCAGACGAGCCCTTCGTCGAATAAAAGTTCACAGGCAGACGAGCCGTCATCGAACATTTTTTCTTTCGGCAGACGAGCCCTCGTCGAAGAAAAGGTCCCCCGCAGACGACCCCTCGTCGAGCATTTATTCTCCGGCAGACGAGCCCTCGTCGAAGAAAAGGTCCCCGGCAGACGAGCCCTCGTCGAACAAAAGGTCCCCGGCAGCCGAGCCCTCGTCGAACATTTTTTTCTTCGGCAGCCGAGCCCTCTTCGAAGAAAAGGTCCCCGGCAGCCGAGCCCTCGTCGAGCATTTTTTCTTCGGCAGCCGAGCCCTCGTCGAAGAAAAGGTCCCCGGCCAGCCGAGCCCTCGTCGAGCAGTTTTTTCTTCGGCAGCCGAGCCTCGTCCAAGCATTTTTTCTTCGGCAGCCGATCCCTCGTCGAACATTTTTTCTCCGGCAGACGAGCCCCCTCGTCGAAGAAAAGGTCCCCGGCACACGAGCCCTCGTCGAAGAAAAGGTCCACGGCAGACGAGCCCATCGTCGAAGAAAAGGTCCCCGGCAGACGAGCCCTCCTCGAACATTTTTTCCTTCGGCAGACGAGCCCTCGTCGAAGAAAAGGTCCCCGGCAGACGAGCCCTCGTCAAACATTTTTTCTTCGGCAGACGAGCCCTCGTCGAAGAATAAGTTCCCCGGCAGACGAGCCCTCGTCGAAGAAAAGGTCCCCGGCAGACGAGCCCTCGTCGAAGAAAAGGGTCCCCCGGCAGACGAGCCCTCGTCGAACATTTTTTCTTCGGCAGACGAGCCCTCGTCGAAGAAAAGGTCCCCGGCAGACGAGCCCTCGTCGAGCATTTTTTCTTCTCGGCAGACGAGCCCTCGTCGAAGAAAATGTCCCCGGCATACGTGCCCTCGTCGAACATTTTTTCTCCGGCAGACGAGCCCTCGTCGAAGAAAATGTCCCCGGCAGACGAGCCCCTCGTCGAACATTTTTTCTTCGGCAGACGAGCCCTCGTCGAAGAAGAAAGGTCCCCCGGCAGACGAGC